>NC_090797.1:12525000-12825000 GCF_040054535.1 Antennarius striatus | reverse complement strand
CCAGAGGAGGTACTTTGGAGGAAGAGGAGGCCAGACTCTTCTTCAAGCAGCTGGTGGAAGCTGTCAGAGAACTTGATGCCAACAAGATTTTCCATGCAGACATCAAAATGGAAAATATCTTGGTTGACATCAGCAGCGGTGTTCCACGTTTGAGGATAATTGACTTTGGTCTAAGCATGTTTATCAACGATGGGGACACAATTGAAGATATATTTCCTGGAGCTCCGTGCTATGACCCACCAGAGTGGTACTGGAGTTCAGTGTACAGCAGTAGGCCTGTTACTGTGTGGCAGATGGGAGTGGTTCTCCATGACATGCTGCACAGACACTTTAATACAACGTTTTTCTTGGAGAATGGCCTCCGTATCAGTCAGGAGTTGTCTCCAAACTGCCAAAACGTGTTGCGTCTGTGTCTGGCTGAGGACCCTCAGCAGCGTCCCACTCTGGAGCAGCTCCTGAGTCATTCCTGGCTGGAATGAACCATAAGTCAACCCCCTGCTGGCCCATCGTCCCTGAGGGAAACTGAATCAGTGCCTGTATAATATTTTTTCTTGTATATAACATGTATTGTGAATGCATTTGTTTCGTAAACCATTGTCAATAAACTTGTGTGATTACTTTTAAGTCATTTCATATCAGAGTTCATGTTTTACATCAGCACAAATCCGACATGAGAGATATTAAAGGCTGATTCAGTAATTAACAAAATAACAAAGCAGGTTATTATTTGTCAATGTTAAATAATGCCAGTCAGAAGGTCGGACAGCTGAGCACTTTTGGAGTCCCGAATTTCTTTTTACTCGTAAAACACACAATGGGTGTACAAATTCAGGCACAACACAAAGAGGTTGTACTCAGTCACTTGATTTTAATGTGTTTCATGTGGTTCGGGCATAATATGAAGTACATGTTGTTTTGCCACTGTGTTCATTATGGAGCAAATAGCTACTGTTTGTAAAATTATAATGAGCAAAAATGTAAAATAATTGATTGCGTACACGTGACTGTTACTTTTGAAAAAGTTCTAACTTGAGGTTTAATGTCTCCCTACTGTGACCTGTAGAGGGAAGTAACGTCATGAAATTCCACACAATGAATGGCAAAACTCAGGTTTTCAACCATTGAGATAGATCTGAGAAGATTGGCGTCTTTCTTAACACTGGAAAAATACTACTACTACTACTACTACTACTACTAATAATAATAATAAAAACAGAAACAACAACAACAATAATAATAATGATAATAATAATAATATTAATAATAATAATAATAATAAGGAGTAATACAATAATAATAATATAATAATACAGTAGCAGGCCTGTTACTGTGTGGCAGATGGGAGTGGTTCTCTATAACATGCTGCACCAACACTTTTTGAAGAGCCTCTGCATCAGTCAGAAGTTGTCTCCAAACTGCCAAAACGTGTTGCGTCTGTGTCTGGCTGAGGACCCTCAGCAGCGTCCCACTCTGGAGCAGCTCCTGAGTCATTCCTGGCTGGAATGAACCACAAGTCAACCCCCTGCTGGCCCATCGTCCCTGAGCGAAACTGAATCACTGCCTGTATCTTTTCTTGTATATAACATGTGTATTTGTTTAGTAAATCTTTTGTCAATAAATTTGTGTGATCATTTTGTGTCCGAGTTCATGTTTTATATCAGCAATATTACTACATGAGGGATGTTAAAAGCTGATTCAGTAATTTTGGTTTGCTTGTCATAAAATGATTCGAACAAAGTAGGTTATCATTTGTCACTCATGAATAATGGGAGAATGAAATCAGGAAGCACACGAACACAAGTACAGCCCACCGTAATGATGGAACTGAAGTGGCTTTTCACTCTGATATAAACCACAAAGGAAAACCACCATGGACCCTGACAGTAAAGGGATAACGTTCCCAGGTGTTGAAAAGTGAAAATGTGTAACTAGCATCACTGCCCGCTAGATGGCGCTTCAAGCTAAATCTGAATCAGAATCAGAATCAGCTTTATTGGCCATCGTTTGTAAAAAGCAGACGAGGAATTTGTTTCCGGCAGTTGGTGTCTCAAACTGTTCATTCATAAGTTAACTATTCTAAATACTTAAATATTATAAATAACTATACTAAATACAAAATGTAGGAAGCAAAAAGCAGTAGGTGGGGGGGGGGGGGGGACACGATGTACAGGTGCTGAGTGCATGTTGCAGGGGTTTGGAGACAAATAGTTAAAATTTATTGTTCAAGTGTCTTATGGCTTCGGGGAAGAAACTGTTTTTGAGTCTGGTTGTTTTTGAGAGGAGGGCTCTGTAGCGCCTCCCAGAGGGTAGCCTTTTGAATAGACGGTGTCCAGGGTGTGTTGGGTCTGAGATGATCTTCCCTGCCCGACTCCTAATTCTTGAGGAGTACAGCTTTTGGAGGGAGGGCAGGGAGGTCCCAGTGATCTTCTCAGCAGACCTGATTGTCCTTTGTAGTCGTGTCCTGTCCCTTTGGGTGGCAGCACCGAACCAGACTGTGATGGAGGAACACAGAACCGATTCAATGACTGCCGTGTAGAACAGGACCAACAGCTCCTGTGGCAGACCGTGCTTCCTTAGCTGCCTGAGAAAGTACATCCTCTGCTGGGCCTTCTTGAGGATGCAGCTGATGTGGAGAGACCACTTCAGGTCCCTGGAAACAGTAGTCCCCAGGAACTTGAAGCTCTCCACAGAGTCCACAGGGCTGTTTGCAATGGTGAGGGGGAGCAGAGGGGAGGGTGACTTCCTAAAGTCCACTGTCATCTCCACAGTCTTGAGCGTGTTCAGCTCCAGGCTGTTGCGACTACACCAGTCCACCAGCTGTCTCACCTCCTGTCGGTATGCGGACTCATCCCCGTCCTGGATGAGTCCAATGACAGTTGTGTCATCTGCAAACTTCAGGAGTTTGACGGCTGGGTGCGTGGATGTGCAGTCGTTGGTGTAGATGGAGAAGAGCAGCGGAGAGAGGACGCAACCCTGGGGGGCACCGGTGCTGACTGTCTGAGTGTCTGAGGTGATCGCCCCCAGCCTCACCTGCTGTGTCCTGTCTGTCAGGAAGCTGGTGATCCACTGACACATGACAGAGAGGACTGTGAGCTGGTGAAGTTTGGAGGATAGCAGCTCAGGGATGATGGTGTTCCTCTTAGCTACTCTGATCTCCTTAGTCAGTGTGTTCCTGGTCTGCCGGTACAGAGCCCTATCCCCAGATCTGTAAGCCTCCTCCTTAGCCAAGCGCAGTTGTCTCAGCTTGGCTGTGAACCATGGCTTGTTGTTGCTGTATGTGCGGAAGGTCTTGGTTGGCACACACAGGTCCTCACAGAAGCTAATGTAGGCTGTCACAGTGTCCGTGTAATCATCCAGGTTGTCCGTAGCAGCTTCAAAAACACTCCAGTCGGTGCAGTCAAAGCATTCCTGCAGTTCCTGCTTTGCCTCGTTGGTCCATTTCTTCACCGTTTTCACCACAGGCCGAGATGTTCTCAGTCTCTGCCTGTAGGCTGGGATGAGGTGGACGAGGCAGTGATCGGAGTTTCCCAGAGCTGCGCGGGGGACCGAGCGATAAGCGTCCCTAGTTACCGTGTAGCAGTGATCCAGCGTGTTGTTGTCCCTCGTCGGACAGGTCACATGCTGCCTGTATTTAGGGAGCTCGTTGTTTAGTTCCGCTCTGTTGAAGTCCCCCAGGATGATTAAAAATGAGTCTGGGTGTTTCCTTTCAATGTCCGTGATTTTTTCCGCTAATGTATGGAGTGCAGCATCCACATTAGCTTGCGGTGGAATGTAAACACCGACGAACACGAAAGAGGAGAACTCCCGCGGGGAATAAAAGGGCTTGCAGTTGATGCAGAATGTCTCAATGTTCGGTCCACAGAACCTGCTGAGCACTGTGACATCCTTACACCAACCTTCGTTGATGTAGAAACATATTCCACCACCCTTGGTTTTCCCCGACCGCTCCTTGACGCGGTCTGCTCTGTGAAGTTGGAAGTCCGGCAGATGCAGAGCGCCGTCGGGGATCGATTCACTGAGCCAAGTTTCAGTGAAACACAGGGCAGCGGAACGTGCAAAGTCCATATTTTTCCCGCAGAGGAGGTGCAGCTCGTCCAGTTTATTGGGTAGTGAGCGGAGGTTAGCCAGATGTATTGATGGCAGCGGGGTCCTGAATCCCTGCTGGCGGAGTCTCACCAGCGCGCCAGCTCTCTTACCCCGACGTCTGCGTGGCCGCAGCCCATAAAGGGCCGCAGCTCCGCCGATCAAGATCTCCGCAAAACTGCTCGGATCTGACGCAAACTGCGGAATAAAATTACCGGGTAAGAACTGTCTGATGGCCAGCAGTTCCTCAGAGGAGTAGGTGATGGGATAGCACTCAGAAAAAGACGCGAAGGTCGACAAAAAACACAAAATAAAGTAGAACAAGAGAGAGCTCCGTGCCGAGGCGTCCATCCGCGGCGCCATCGTAAATCTGAACAGAAAGGTTTAAACTGGTGAAGTATCTGCGCCCTAGATGAGGGAGTTTATTACTTGAAGTAAAAAAATATTTCCAATCCTTTCTAACTTTCTAACAGGGACAAAGCAAAAGGGGTTTTTTTGTGTTGGCTATGTCAGTCAGAGAAGGTACTCTGATCAGATCTCACCTGTAGATGGAGGCCCCGCCTCCGCGATTCATGTCAAATTAAGTTGAATAAAAACAAACCTTTTGGAGGCCACGCCCAGCAGCAAACTGTCGCCATGGAGATGCACAAAAACAATTGCGTGTAAAATGACATAAATTCTCGAGTGGTGAGACTGACTCGTATTTCAAGCTCGAGTCATTTTTTCTGGTCTCCGTCTCCAGTCACTGAGGACAGAAGTTCTGTTCGCTGTGAAGATCCAGAAAGTTCTGCAGACGGTGAGTTTAAAACGACTGTGGTCCGGACACAGGTTCCACCTGAGAACAGGGTCCATGAAGGTTCCACGGTTTCTGGATTCAGACTGAAAAGGAAACAGATCGGAACCTTTGACCCAGAACCAGCTGATCCGGGTCATAACCTCTTCCCCAGTAGTGACCAGTGATAAAGAAAGCTACCTCAGCCCCGCCCCTCCACCCACCTGACATTTAGCCCGGCCAATCAGTCATCCCTGTCTCAGCAAACATGTCCACCTTCATGCTGGTCTGTGAATGTACCGCCCACTGAACACCAGTGTGTGTGTGTGTGTGTGTGTGTGAACCAACCTTCGTCACACCCTGAGGGGTTGTGTGAGTTCTCAGCCTGTTGACTGTTCTTTGTGTGTGCAATATTTTCTAAAATATCTAAATAAATTTGATATCTATCAGTTGCGTGACTTTTTTTTAGTCCCGTTCAGGAATCACAAACATTTAAGGGACTTAAAACCTTTTGAATCCGGTGACCAATCAGAACCAGGCATCAACATCTGGACGCAGCGCTGAAGCTAACTAAACGTTAGCAGGACAGCTGTCAGAAACAACTTCTTCACACAGATCTTTATGCTGCTGGAACTCTATTTGTCTTTTTAAAGAAGGAAAACAGGGCTGAACAAAACCCTGAACAAAAATACTTGAGCGCCCCTAACCCTAAATTGCCAGCGAGAACAGCCGGCAGCAGGAACGTGGGTATTGGGTTTGCGCCGGTCCTCACAGATAGAAGAGGAGGTCATCCAGCTTCATGTTGGGCTCCCTGTGGAGGCTCTGGCCCACCAGGAAGGCCAGCTTGTGGGCGTACTGGCAGGGAGCCGGCACCCGGATCACCCCCTAAAGCACCAGAGGGAACAGGTCAGAACCCCAGACCTCAGTGACCTCTGCTAAGGGGTCAGGTCAGGACCAGGGTTTGTTCTGGTCATGTGATCAAAATCAGTTTACAACAAATGCCACTTCCGACTGATAGAGACTGGTTAGCTTGTGTTTCATGACAAGTTCACAACACTGGACCCACTGTGGCACGTCAGACACCTGGGTGAGGTCATCACTGTTAATATGTAGAATCAGTTCAAGCTCTCCAAAGTGGAATGGTTACCACTGATACTTACACAGGTAAAGTCAGATTCTGCAGCACTGACCTCAGCTGAGTTCCTGTTTGTCCAGGATGGGGTCCAGATGCTCGCTATCCAGAGAACTTCATACAGGATGCACAGCTTCTGCACTGGAATGGTCCGTTCAAACCGTGGAATTACCCGGCTGTTCACCTGGATCTGTGGGAGAAGTGGTTCATCCCAGACCCCTCCAAAAAGTTTTCATTGGTACGACCTTAGATCGACCACTGACAACTTTGGAACCTACCATGTTAGACCCACTGGGGATATGAAGCGTGTGAGGGGCAAGACTTTCTTAAACAATAATAAATTATGTAACAAAATATTAATTTTTCATTCACTACAGGAGAATGTTCTTGAGAAGTTGTCGGACAAACTGCTTGAGAAACCATTTGTGCTGTTTGTCAGGTCAATTCAGGAACTGCGACCCTTTCTGTTGTAGCAGATAAAGCCACCACATTTGTACTTGTATGAATGTGCTCCAAGTGAAAAAAACTCCCATCTAGACACATAGACACAAAACTCAAAAGTATTCTGACATGCAAGATTAAACGTGTTTGCACACTGATGTATTTAGTCTGGTTTATTGAGTTGATCAACTGTCTTATTCTTTAGATATAAGTCAAACTTGTCAATTAAACTGTGAATAAACATTTCCACTTACATTCTGTTGCCTACACACCAGATTACCACAGCAAGGTAATGTCTCTACTCAGCGACAGCAGCACTGATGAGACCCTGAAGCACGACCCAACCAGCAGCTACAAAAACAACGTTGTGGAATGCCTACAAATGGAGGAAACTATAAACCACCTGCTATACCATTGCCTGTACCCTGGGGAAGCCATTCCATGCATATATGGGCTGCACAAAATCATAAAGAAGGAGACCCTTCTGCATCACATACGACATCGCCAAGCATGTTGCCACCATCTTGGCCCCATTCGTAAGGAAGAACCACTACCAAATACAGAACTCCATGGACATTGTGGAAAAGGTGAGAGGACTGAGATTGGATACAGATGAGACCATGGTATCCTATGACGTCACCTCCCTGTTCACATGTGTTCATGCAATGGAGGCAGTGGAAGGAGTAAGGCAACGGCTTTCACAGGACAACACCCTCAGCGACAGGACAAACTTCAACCCTGACCAGATCTGCCAACTTCTGGACCTCTGCCTAAACAGCAACTTTTTCCAGTACAGAGGGAGCTTCTATAGGCAGAAACACGGATGTGCCATGGGCTCTCAGGTGTCTCCTGTTGTGTCCAATCTGTACATGGAAGAAGTGGAACACATGGCCCTGACCTCGTTCAAAGGAGCAACACCAAGCCACTGGTTCCGGTACATGGACGACACAAGAGCAAAATCCACGAGGTGCAACCTTTCACATCAACTCGGTGGACAGCAACATCAAAGATGACGGAAGTGTGAGTGTTGGGGTATACAGGACTCCAACACAAACAGACCAACACCTGTTTTTTGACTCTCACCATCCATTGGGGCACCAGCTTGGCGCCATCAGGACACTGACAAACAGGCCTGAAAAGTCACCAACCAGTACCCAAGGCCAGGTGAAAGAACAGGATATCCTGACTGGACCTTTGTGAAGGCTCACAGAAGATCCAGAAGAATAACACAGTGAGGACAGAAGAGAAGGAGAGCAGGCGTAACGGTACAGTGATCCCATGTGTGTCTGGAGTGTCTGAAAAACTGAGGAAGATTTTTGACAAACACCAGATTCTTGTGTATTTTAAGTGTTTTTGGAAACGCTGCCCCTTCATCCAGTGCTGTCCACCCTCCTGTGTGGTGTGGTCCAGGAATCTATTTTCTTACAGTTAGAATCAGGAAATCCACTCAATCTCAATGTCTTCTGCGCATGCGCGAGCAGGCTGCAGTTTCCTCTGCTCAGAGCGAGTTTGTTTGCATAATTTTGCGTTTTTTTTCTATGTTTCTGCGTGTATTTTTCTAACGTAAAATTATATAATGTATAGTGATATGCTAGTGTACTCCAGGGAGGAGTTGATGTCTCTGAGGGTCAAAGGAGACCCAGCAACACGCGATCTCATCCCCGCTGAGCTCCGACGGAGATATCGCGGATGCCGAGCGGGTCGAGTTGAAAGGACTAGACTAACAGCTAGAGCCGCTAACCGGAGGAGAGTCAAGCCCTCCGTCCCCTCCGTCATCATGGGGAACGTGAACTCTCTACCCAACAAGTTGGACGAACTGACGGCGCTGTGCAGGACTGATCATCGCTACCGGGAGACCAGCTTGTTGGTGTTCTCTGAGACGTGGCTAACTGGAGACGTGCCGGACGCTAACGTCCGACTAACCGGCTTCTCCTCCGTCCGAGCGGACCGGGACACGAACACCGCCGGTAAGAAGAAAGGAGGTGGATTAATCATTTATACCAACGATAGATGGTGCCATCCGGGACATGTGACAATGAAATCAACACTGTGTAACCGCGACCTGGAGCTAACAGCTGTTAGCATCAGACCCTACTACCTGGCGCGTGAATTCTCACACGTCATCGTCCTCTCCGTCTACATCCCTCCACGTGCGGACCCTGAGGCGGCACGAGAGACCATCTGTGGGACCACCTCTGCTCTTCGGACCCGGCACCCGGAGGCGCTCGTCATCATCACCGGTGACTTTAACCACGTCACCTTGGACTCATCTCTCCCCACAATGGTCCAGTGTGTAGACTGTCCCACACGGAAGAACAGAACCATCGATCTGTTCTACGCTAATGCTAAGGAGGCATACACCGCCACCCCCCTCCCTCCACTAGGTAAATCAGACCACAACCTAGTGTACCTACAGCCCACCTACATCCCGCTGGTGAAACGGCTGCCAGCAACAACACGACAGGTCAGGAGGTGGTCCCCGGAAACAGAGGAGATGCTGAGGAACTGCTTCCAGATCACCGATTGGGATGTTATTGTGGGCTCACATGGGGAAGACATTGAGGGGGCAGCTCAGTGTTTTACAGACTACATAAACTTCTGTGTCGACACCGTGGCCCCTGTCAGGACAATCAGGTGTTACCCCAACAACAAACCATGGGTAACCAAGGAAGTCAAGGCTGTCCTGAACAGGATGAAGCGGGCGTTCAGGAGCAAGAACGAGGAGGAGATGAGGAAGGCCCAGAAGGAAGTGAGACTCTGCCTGAGGGAGGCCAAGGAGGCGTACAGGAGGAAGCTGGAGAAGCAGCTGGGGCGCAACCAAGTGCGGGAGGTCTGGAATGGGATGAGAACCATCACCGGACACGGGAAAGGGCGCAGCACTGTGGAGGGGAATATTGAACGAGCGAATGAACTTAACAGCTTTTTCAATCGGTTCAGCTCCCCCACCACTCCCGGCTCCTCGTCCCAGGCCTCTCCTGGCCTACAGGCCTCTCCTGGCCCTACAGACCGCTCCACTGATGCTCCCTCCTCCTGTGCTTCCTCTCCTTCCACCCCTGGCACTTCTCCCGAGCCCACTCCAAGAACTGCGAAGCTCAACGGCCCCACCTCAACCACTGGACTTCCAACCTCGCCACAACCTCCTGCTCCCACCACGACCGAGACCATCATCACTGCAGACCTGGTGACGACAACGCTGAGGAGGCTCCGTCCCTACAAGGCGGCTGGACCAGATAAGGTCTCCCCAAGACTCCACCGAGCCTGTGCTTCGGAACTAGGGGACCCCCTGCAACAATTGTTCAACCTCAGTCTGCGGCTGGGGAGGGTCCCGTCACTGTGGAAGACCTCCTGCATTGTCCCTGTACCCAAGAAAGGACGCCCTACTGAGCTCAACGACCACCGACCGGTCGCTCTTACCTCCCACGTAATGAAGACCCTAGAGCGACTGGTCCTGGAGCTCATGCGTCCACAGGTGCAGGGTGCTATGGACCCTCTCCAGTTTGCCTATCAGGCCAAGGTTGGGGTTGACGATGCTGTCATGTACCTCCTCCATCGCACACTCTCCTACCTGGACGCCGGGGGCTGTGCCGTCAGAGTGCTCTTCTTCGACTTTTCGAGTGCCTTCAACACCATCCAGCCCCAGCTCCTGCAGGATAAACTGACCTCCATGGCTGTGGACCCCTACCTCGTGAGCTGGATTACGGACTACCTAACGGACAGACCCCAGTACGTCCGTATGGGGGACTGCTTGTCTTCTATGGTGACCAGCAGCACGGGGGCGCCACAGGGGACCGTTCTATCCCCCATTCTCTTCACCCTCTACACATCACACTTCAAGCACAACTCGGATACATGCCACATACAGAAGTACTCCGATGACACCGCGATAGTGGCATGTATCCGGGAGGGTGATGAGGGGGGGTACAGGGCATTGGTGGCTGACTTCGTGGAGTGGTGCCAACAGAACCAGCTCCAGCTCAACGTCTCCAAGACAAAGGAGATGGTTCTGGATTTCCGGCGGGCACCTCCCTCTCCACAGCCGGTGATCATCAATGGCAGTGAGGTGGAGGTGGTAGAAAACTATAAGTACCTGGGACTGCAGCTAGACAGCAGACTGGACTGGTCACTCAACTCCAACTGTGTGTACAAGAAGGGGCAGAGCAGGATGTACTTCCTAAGGAGGCTGGCCTCCTTCAACATCTGTCCTAAGCTCCTTTTCATGTTCTATCAGTCCGTAGTCTCCAGTGTGCTGTCATACGCCATTGTGTGTTGGGGTGGGGGGGCCAGGAAAAGAGATATGGACCGTCTGAACAGACTCATCCGCAGAGCGGGCTCAGTGGTCGGGCTGAGCCTGGACTCTGTGGATATGCTTCTGGAGAGCAGGACCATGTCTAAAATTAAGGCCATCATGAACAACACCAGGCACCCCCTACACACCACCTTCTCCCAGCAGAGAAGCACCTTCAGCGGCAGACTGCTGTCACACAGCGCCTCCACAGAGAGGCTGAGGTCCTCCTTCGTGCCCCGTGCCATCAGGGGGTACAATGACTCTCTCAGGAGGAGCGGGGGGGAGGTGGCGAGGTCAGCACGGGGTTGAAAATGGATTTAATTTAATTTAAATTTAATTTTATACTGTTGTATATATATATATATAAAATTTATTTATTTTTTATACTGTTTTTATATTTTAATTCAATTTTATACTGTTTAGATTTTATTTTATACTGTTTATATTTTAATACTGTAATATTTTTAAATTTTATACCGTTTATATTTTTAGCTATAGTTTAGTATATAAGTCCTGTTAGTGCTGCATGTGTCTGTCTGTTAGTGTAATGTATGTCTTGTGGTATGTCCTGTGATGTCAGTGTTTCCTTTTCTCCTGGTGTTTATCCAGTATTATTTGTTAAGTAATGCCTGAGCAGTGGATATATGCAATTTCCTCCGGGATTAATAAAGTATCTATCTATCTATCTATCTATCTATCTATCTATCTATCTATCTATCTATCTATCTATCTATCTATCTATCTATCTATCTATCTATCTATCTATCTATCTATCTATCTATCTATCTATCTATCTATCTATCTATCTATCTATCTATCTATCTATCTATCTATCTATCTATCTATCAATTTATGCCATTCAGGAGACTTTGACAATATTGACAGGCATTTTTCATCATTTTTGTCAGTATCTTGATTCATCCGTCAACTTTATGTTCCGCTGATCATGTTAAAAGGAGGCTGGAGAGTTTGGAGCAGGCTGGGCAGGAGGAGTATGGCCTGGACAAGTTGGCAGTTTGTCGTACATGAAGAACAACCAGTCACACTTACATTTATGCCTCTGGGCAAATAAAAGACACCAGTTCATCTTTACACGTGTTTTTGTGGTGACAGGAAGCTGGAGAGATCCGACACCAAACTCTACCTGGAGAAGGTTTTTATAGAGACAGAATTATGTTTTAACACTGTTTTATTTTAATTAGTTAACAGGAGAACCAGTGTGTCTTAATGGAGGCGTGAGTTCTACAGTGTTATTTAGTTTACAGTGAATTAGTAAGAGTTTCTGCCCCCTCCACAGGCAGTAAAGACTGCAGTGAAATGTCCTGTTTGGAGATGAAGTGATGTTTGTGTTGTGGTTCAGTGACTTCACAGCTGGATGTTCACTGAAGCGGAGCTGGACAGACAGAACCTGGACAGACAGACAGATGAAGCTGCTGCTCAGTTCTGTCAGACCTTCACCTTCATAAGATTGTCTGACTCATATGACCGGAAAGAACACAGTCCGCTCTGTTTCCTCTGAGTTCATATGAACGGGTCTGAATGGACGGGGCGCCACCTGCAGGCAGGAGGCTGGAAAAACAGTTCAAAACGTAAAGGAATCAAAAACTGCTCAATTCTGTTGCCTGTGGCAACGCTCAAAGACTGCACAAGTCCAGACCACATGTTCCAATACATTTATAGGAATAAAACCTGTAATCCTTATAAACTCTGCCTAAGCCTGTTCTAATTTTTGGAATGTGGGTTATTCAGTCGGTTTAACAAATTTATTCCCAGGTTGCAGACTGTAATTTCATCTGTGCTGTATGTCGTGCATACGTGGTACAATTGAAAATAAAGTTGACTATGTTTTTTCAAATATAAATTGGTCTTCTCTGCTGTCCAGGCACCCATTGTTTTTCATCATACACAATATTCGGAAATTTCCATATTAATTTAAGAAATATTGTACATTATTTCATATCATAGCATTAAATATTAATCAATAATGTAGAAAAACAAATCTGCTTTTGTTAAATTGTTATTAATAATTTTTTGTTTGTGCTTTAACGCAAATAATAAACGAGACGAAGCTGCTTGATTTCTACTCAGAATTTGAAGGATCTGGTGTTTAATTCTTATTAAAATGAGAGTCAGAGGCTTTTAAAGTCATATTTGTCGGCTTTTTAATATTTATTTCAGATGCGAAAAACAATGAGCCAAAGTTGCACATGAAGCTGTCAGATAGCGTCACAATGTTAAAGTGTTTCCACAATTTTTATTTTTATTATAATTATTTTTTTTAATCATAATTGCCTGATGTAGTATTAAATATTTCCTCATAGTCCTTCGTTTCTGGTCTGAATTATGAGATTATTTTTTTAATTCGGACCCAGCGGGTCCCAAACCGGTTCGTTTTCCGGACAACGGCTGAGTCCATGAAGCTGCTGCAGCCGGTGACGTCACAAAGACCCTAACTTCAAAGCCAAACCGCCTCAGGTATCAACACCTGTGTAACGTTACTGAGACAGACCCTCACAGTTACACTACAGTCAGCACCGAGATCCGAGCAGCACTCAACTTGTTTCTGTCATCGATCTGCAGCCATGAAAGGTAAATCCACCAACATTTAATTCCACCCGTGGAAAACTGTTATTCAGTGTTTAATCAAGAAAAAATAGAAACACACGGAGCAAATTCACGTTTGTGGTTCATCATATCAGAGGTGACTTCAGGGATTCGAATCATTATCAAAAAATTTGGATTACAAGTATTGCAAAATGAAATTTGAAAATTGATGATCTCTAATTACATCCCATGAAGCGATGATGTCAGTGTTCGTGTGTCCGTCCTTCCATCCACTAAATATCTTTTATCTTTCTATCTGTTGCAGATAGAAAGATAAAACAAAAAGCACAATCCTCGGGCAACAAAGGGGATGAAAATGAGATGATGACCTTGACCTTGAGAAAACTAGGTCAAGGTCAAATTTCAACTTTTGTTCATTTTTTGCACATATCTTAGGAACCGGATGAGATAGAAAAACGAACCAAAAGGCGTTACATTCAGGGAGGGAAAGGATAAAAATGAGATCAGAACATTGACCTTGAAAAACTAGGTCAAGGTCAAATTTTTACTTTTATACCATTTTCGGAACACCTCTCTGATACCTGATGAGATTTAATCACAAAACGAAAAGCAACATATTCAGGAAGCCAGAGGCACAAAAATGTGATGATGACCTTCACCTTTGGAAAATTAGGTCAATGTCATACTCGATAGAACATTATAGAAATCATTGCTGAAAGTAAGGAACATTATGAAAGTCAGGGTAAAATTTTGAATTCAGGGATGTCGCAGTCTTTGACTGCCTTGTTTAATTTATCTTTGTCAGCAGTGTCTGTATATTAATAATATACATATAATATAATTGTAATGAGATTTCTACAATGTCTCTGACAGTTTTTAAGCGTTTTTGGAGATTCACAGCTGACTACAGACTTCAGCCTCAGCCTCTTCATCAGTGGAAGACCTCTGATGACCTCAGAGACCCCACAAAGATTCAGGGGGCTGAACAACAGACGGGTTTATTTTCAAGTAAGTCTCTGGAAATTTAATCCACTACTGTCTATAACAGGAGCATCACAGTTTGCGAACTTTTGCAAACAAGACAACAAAAAGTTAGTCTTCCTTTCTAACATGAAGTAGAAGTAGCTCAGAATTCCACTTCAGTACAATACATAAGACAAACCTGCTGTCAGCTTAAACCAGTAGTTATAAAATTACATTTATAATAGTATACTTATAATATATTTAATTCTTATTTAAATATTTAGTTGCTCGTAGTGGTCCCTCCTGGACCACTACGACCTGGAGGAGGAGCTCATCATCGTCATGGAATGTCCATTTCCAGCGGTTGACCTCTTGAATTACAGCAAGTCCAGAGGAGGTACTTTGGAGGAAGAGGAGGCCAGACTCTTCTTCAAGCAGCTGGTGGAAGCTGTCAGAGAACTTGATGCCAACAAGATTTTCCATGCAGACATCAAAATGGAAAATATCTTGGTTGACATCAGCAGCGGTGTTCCACGTTTGAGGATAATTGACTTTGGTCTAAGCATGTTTATCAATGACGGGGACACAATCGAAGGTATATATCGTGGAACCCCTTCCTATTACCCACCAGAGTGGTCCTGGAGTTCAGTGTACAGTAGCAGGCCTGTTACTGTGTGGCAGATGGGAGTGGTTCTCTATAACATGCTGCACCAACACTTTTTGAAGAGCCTCTGCATCAGTCAGAAGTTGTCTCCAAACTGCCAAAACGTGTTGCGTCTGTGTCTGGCTGAGGACCCTCAGCAGCGTCCCACTCTGGAGCAGCTCCTGAGTCATTCCTGGCTGGAATGAACCATAAGTCAACCCCCTGCTGGCCCATCGTCCCTGAGCGAAACTGAATCACTGCCTGTATCTTTTCTTGTATATAACATGTGTATTTGTTTAGTAAATCTTTTGTCAATAAATTTGTGTGATAATTTTGTGTCCGAGTTCATGTTTTATATCAGCACAAATACTACATGAGGGATGTTAAAAGCTGATTCAGTAATTTTGGTTGCATGTCATAAAATGATTCAAAGTAGGTTATCATGTCACTCATGAATAATGGGAGAATGAAATCAGGAAGCACACGAACACAAGTACAGCCCACCGTAATGATGGAAGTGAAGTGGCTTTTCACTCTGATATAAACCACAAAGGAAAACCACCATGGACCCTGACAGTAAAGGAAAACGTTCCCAGGTGTTGAAAAGTGAAAATGTGTAACTAGCATCACTGCCCACTAGATGGCGCTTCAAGCTAAATCTGAAAAGAAAGGTTTAAACTGGTGAAGTATCTGCGCCCTAGATGAGGGAGTTTATTACTTTAAGTAAAAAAATATTTCCAATCCTTTCTAACTTTCTAACAGGGACAAAGCGAAAGGTTTTTTTTTGTGTTGGCTATGCCAGTCAGAGAAGGTACTCTGATCAGATCTCACCTGTAGATGGAGGCCCCGCCTCCGCGATTCATGTCAAATTAAGTTGAATAAAAACAAACCTTTTGGAGGCCACGCCCAGCAGCAAACTGTCGCCATGGAGATGCACAAAAACAATTGCGTGTAAAATGACATAAATTCTCGAGTGGTGAGACTGACTCGTATTTCAAGCTCGAGTCATTTTTTCTGGTCTCCGTCTCCAGTCACTGAGGACAGAAGTTCTGCTCGATGTGAAGATCCAGAAAGTTCTGCAGATGGTGAGTTTAAAACGACTGTGGTCCGGACACAGGTTCCACCTGAGAACAGGGTCCATGAAGGTTCCACGGTTTCTGGATTCAGACTGAAAAGTAAACAGATCGGAACCTTTGACCCAGAACCAGCTGATCCGGGTCATAACCTCTTCCCCAGTAGTGACCAGTGATAAAGAAAGCTACCTCAGCCCCGCCCCTCCACCCACCTGACATTTAGCCCGGCCAATCAGTCATCCCTGTCTCAGCAAACATGTCCACCTTCATGCTGGTCTGTGAATGTACCGCCCACTGAACACCAGCGTGTGTGTGTGTGTGTGTGTGTGTGTGTGTGTGTGTGTGTGTGTGTGTGTGTGTGTGTGAACCAACCTTCGTCACACCCTGATGAGGGGTTGTGTGAGTTCTCAGCCTGTTGACTGTTCGTGTGTGTGTGCAATATTTTCTAAAATATCTAAATAAATTTGATATCTATCAGTTGCGTGACTTTTTTTTAGTCCCGTTCAGGAATCACAAACATTTAAGGGACTTAAAACCTTTTGAATCCGGTGACCAATCAGAACCAGGCATCAACATCTGGACGCAACGCTGAAGCTAACTAAACGTTAGCAGGACAGCTGTCAGAAACAACTTCTTCACACAGATCTTTATGCTGCTGGAACTCTATTTGTCTTTTTAAAGAAGGAAAACAGGACTGAACAAAACCCTGAACAAAAATACTTGAGCGCCCCTAACCCTAAATTGCCAGCGAGAACAGCCGGCAGCAGGAACGTGGGTATTGGGTTTGTGCCGGTCCTCACAGATAGAAGAGGAGGTCATCCAGCTTCATGTTGGGCTCCCTGTGGAGGCTCTGGCCCACCAGGAAGGCCAGCTTGTGGGCGTACTGGCAGGGAGCCGGCACCCGGATCACCCCCTAAAGCACCAGAGGGAACAGGTCAGAACCCCAGACCTCAGTGACCTCTGCTAAGGGGTCAGGTCAGGACCAGGGTTTGTTCTGGTCATGTGATCAAAATCAGTTTACAACAAATGCCACTTCCGACTGATAGAGACTGGTTAGCTTGTGTTTCATGACAAGTTCACAACACTGGACCCACTGTGGCACGTCAGACACCTGGGTGAGGTCATCACTGTTAATATGTAGAATCAGTTCAAGCTCTCCAAAGTGGAATGGTTACCACTGATACTTACACAGGTAAAGTCAGATTCTGCAGCACTGACCTCAGCTGAGTTCCTGTTTGTCCAGGATGGGGTCCAGATGCTCGCTATCCAGAGAACTTCATACAGGATGCACAGCTTCTGCACTGGAATGGTCCGTTCAAACCGTGGAATTACCCGGCTGTTCACCTGGATCTGTGGGAGAAGTGGTTCATCCCAGACCCCTCCAAAAAGTTTTCATTGGTACGACCTTAGATCGACCACTGACAACTTTGGAACCTACCATGTTAGACCCACTGGGGATATGAAGCGTGTGAGGGGCAAGACTTTCTTAAACAATAATAAATTATGTAACAAAATATTAATTTTTCATTCACTACAGGAGAATGTTCTTGAGAAGTTGTCGGACAAACTGCTTGAGAAACCATTTGTGCTGTTTGTCAGGTCAATTCAGGAACTGCGACCCTTTCTGTTGTAGCAGATAAAGCCACCACATTTGTACTTGTATGAATGTGCTCCAAGTGAAAAAAACTCCCATCTAGACACATAGACACAAAACTCAAAAGTATTCTGACATGCAAGATTAAACGTGTTTGCACACTGATGTATTTAGTCTGGTTTATTGAGTTGATCAACTGTCTTATTCTTTAGATATAAGTCAAACTTGTCAATTAAACTGTGAATAAACATTTCCACTTACATTCTGTTGCCTACACACCAGATTACCACAGCAAGGTAATGTCTCTACTCAGCAACAGCAGCACTGATGAGACCCTGAAGCACGACCCAACCAGCAGCTACAAAAACAACGTGGTGGAATGCCTACAAATGGAGGAAACTATAAACCACCTGCTATACCATTGCCTGTACCCTGGGGAAGCCATTCCATGCATATATGGGCTCCACAAAATCATAAAGAAGGAGACCCTTCTGCATCACATACGACATCGCCAAGCATGTTGCCACCATCTTGGCCCCATTCGTAAGGAAGAACCACTACCAAATACAGAACTCCATGGACATTGTGGAAAAGGTGAGAGGACTGAGATTGGATACAGATGAGACCATGGCATCCTATGACGTCACCTCCCTGTTCACATGTGTTCATGCAATGGAGGCAGTGGAAGCAGTAAGGCAACGGCTTTCACAGGACAACACCCTCAGCGACAGGACAAACTTCAACCCTGACCAGATCTGCCAACTTATGGACCTCTGCCTAAACAGCAACTTTTTCCAGTACAGAGGGAGCTTCTATAGGCAGAAACACGGATGTGCCATGGGCTCTCAGGTGTCTCCTGTTGTGTCCAATCTGTACATGGAAGAAGTGGAACACATGGCCCTGACCTCGTTCAAAGGAGCAACACCAAGCCACTGGTTCCGGTACATGGACGACACAAGAGCAAAATCCACGAGGTGCAACCTTTCACATCAACTCGGTGGACAGCAACATCAAAGATGACGGAAGTGTGAGTGTTGGGGTATACAGGACTCCAACACAAACAGACCAACACCTGTTTTTTGACTCTCACCATCCATTGGGGCACCAGCTTGGCGCCATCAGGACACTGACAAACAGGCCTGAAAAGTCACCAACCAGTACCCAAGACCAGGTGAAAGAACAGGATATCCTGACTGGACCTTTGTGAAGGCTCACAGAAGATCCAGAAGAATAACACAGTGAGGACAGAAGAGAAGGAGAGCAGGCGTAACGGTACAGTGATCCCATGTGTGTCTGGAGTGTCTGAAAAACTGAGGAAGATTTTTGACAAACACCAGATTCTTGTGTATTTTAAGCGTTTTTGGAAACGCTGCCCCTTCATCCAGTGCTGTCCACCCTCCTGTGTGGTGTGGTCCAGGAATCTATTTTCTTACAGTTAGAATCAGGAAATCCACTCAATCTCAATGTCTTCTGCGCATGCGCGAGCAGGCTGCAGTTTCCTCTGCTCAGAGCGAGTTTGTTTGCATAATTTTGCGTTTTTTTTCTATGTTTCTGCGTGTATTTTTCTAACGTAAAATTATATAATGTATAGTGATATGCTAGTGTACTCCAGGGAGGAGTTGATGTCTCTGAGGGTCAAAGGAGACCCAGCAACACGCGATCTCATCCCCGCTGAGCTCCGACGGAGATATCGCGGATGCCGAGCGGGTCGAGTTGAAAGGACTAGACTAACAGCTAGAGCCGCTAACCGGAGGAGAGTCAAGCCCTCCGTCCCCTCCGTCATCATGGGGAACGTGAACTCTCTACCCAACAAGTTGGACGAACTGACGGCGCTGTGCAGGACTGATCATCGCTACCGGGAGACCAGCTTGTTGGTGTTCTCTGAGACGTGGCTAACTGGAGACGTGCCGGACGCTAACGTCCGACTAACCGGCTTCTCCTCCGTCCGAGCGGACCGGGACACGAACACCGCCGGTAAGAAGAAAGGAGGTGGATTAATCATTTATACCAACGATAGATGGTGCCATCCGGGACATGTGACGGTGAAATCAACACTGTGTAACCGCGACCTGGAGCTAACAGCTGTTAGCATCAGACCCTACTACCTGGCGCGTGAATTCTCACACGTCATCGTCCTCTCCGTCTACATCCCTCCACGTGCGGACCCTGAGGCGGCACGAGAGACCATCTGTGGGACCACCTCTGCTCTTCGGACCCGGCACCCGGAGGCGCTCGTCATCATCACCGGTGACTTTAACCACGTCACCTTGGACTCATCTCTCCCCACAATGGTCCAGTGTGTAGACTGTCCCACACGGAAGAACAGAACCATCGATCTGTTCTACGCTAATGCTAAGGAGGCATACACCGCCACCCCCCTCCCTCCACTAGGTAAATCAGACCACAACCTAGTGTACCTACAGCCCACCTACATCCCGCTGGTGAAACGGCTGCCAGCAACAACACGACAGGTCAGGAGGTGGTCCCCGGAAACAGAGGAGATGCTGAGGAACTGCTTCCAGATCACCGATTGGGATGTTATTGTGGGCTCACATGGGGAAGACATTGAGGGGGCAGCTCAGTGTTTTACAGACTACATAAACTTCTGTGTGGACACCGTGGCCCCTGTCAGGACAATCAGGTGTTACCCCAACAACAAACCATGGGTAACCAAGGAAGTCAAGGCTGTCCTGAACAGGATGAAGCGGGCGTTCAGGAGCAAGAACGAGGAGGAGATGAGGAAGGCCCAGAAGGAAGTGAGACTCTGCCTGAGGGAGGCCAAGGAGGCGTACAGGAGGAAGCTGGAGAAGCAGCTGGGGCGCAACCAAGTGCGGGAGGTCTGGAATGGGATGAGAACCATCACCGGACACGGGAAAGGGCGCAGCACTGTGGAGGGGAATATTGAACGAGCGAATGAACTTAACAGCTTTTTCAATCGGTTCAGCTCCCCCACCACTCCCGGCTCCTCGTCCCAGGCCTCTCCTGGCCTACAGGCCTCTCCTGGCCCTACAGACCGCTCCACTGATGCTCCCTCCTCCTGTGCTTCCTCTCCTTCCACCCCTGGCACTTCTCCCGAGCCCACTCCAAGAACTGCGAAGCTCAACGGCCCCACCTCAACCACTGGACTTCCAACCTCGCCACAACCTCCTGCTCCCACCACGACCGAGACCATCATCACTGCAGACCTGGTGACGACAACGCTGAGGAGGCTCCGTCCCTACAAGGCGGCTGGACCAGATAAGGTCTCCCCAAGACTCCTCCGAGCCTGTGCTTCGGAACTAGGGGACCCCCTGCAACAATTGTTCAACCTCAGTCTGCGGCTGGGGAGGGTCCCGTCACTGTGGAAGACCTCCTGCATTGTCCCTGTACCCAAGAAAGGACGCCCTACTGAGCTCAACGACCACCGACCGGTCGCTCTTACCTCCCACGTAATGAAGACCCTAGAGCGACTGGTCCTGGAGCTCATGCGTCCACAGGTGCAGGGTGCTATGGACCCTCTCCAGTTTGCCTATCAGGCCAAGGTTGGGGTTGACGATGCTGTCATGTACCTCCTCCATCGCACACTCTCCTACCTGGACGCCGGGGGCTGTGCCGTCAGAGTGCTCTTCTTCGACTTTTCGAGTGCCTTCAACACCATCCAGCCCCGGCTCCTGCAGGATAAACTGACCTCCATGGCTGTGGACCCCTACCTCGTGAGCTGGATTACGGACTACCTAACGGACAGACCCCAGTACGTCCGTATGGGGGACTGCTTGTCTTCTATGGTGACCAGCAGCACGGGGGCGCCACAGGGGACCGTTCTATCCCCCATTCTCTTCACCCTCTACACATCAGACTTCAAGCACAACTCGGATACATGCCACATACAGAAGTACTCCGATGACACCGCGATAGTGGCATGTATCCGGGAGGGTGATGAGGGGGGGTACAGGGCATTGGTGGCTGACTTCGTGGAGTGGTGCCAACAGAACCAGCTCCAGCTCAACGTCTCCAAGACAAAGGAGATGGTTCTGGATTTCCGGCGGGCACCTCCCTCTCCACAGCCGGTGATCATCAATGGCAGTGAGGTGGAGGTGGTAGAAAACTATAAGTACCTGGGACTGCAGCTAGACAGCAGACTGGACTGGTCACTCAACTCCAACTGTGTGTACAAGAAGGGGCAGAGCAGGATGTACTTCCTAAGGAGGCTGGCCTCCTTCAACATCTGTCCTAAGCTCCTTTTCATGTTCTATCAGTCCGTAGTCTCCAGTGTGCTGTCATACGCCATTGTGTGTTGGGGTGGGGGGGCCAGGAAAAGAGATATGGACCGTCTGAACAGACTCATCCGCAGAGCGGGCTCAGTGGTCGGGCTGAGCCTGGACTCTGTGGATATGCTTCTGGAGAGCAGGACCATGTCTAAAATTAAGGCCATCATGAACAACACCAGGCACCCCCTACACACCACCTTCTCCCAGCAGAGAAGCACCTTCAGCGGCAGACTGCTGTCACACAGCGCCTCCACAGAGAGGCTGAGGTCCTCCTTCGTGCCCCGTGCCATCAGGGGGTACAATGACTCTCTCAGGAGGAGCGGGGGGGAGGTGGCGAGGTCAGCACGGGGTTGAAAATGGATTTAATTTAATTTAAATTTAATTTTATACTGTTGTATATATATATATTTAAAATTTATTTATTTTTTATACTGTTTTTATATTTTAATTCAATTTTATACTGTTTAGATTTTATTTTATACTGTTTATATTTTAATACTGTAATATTTTTAAATTTTATACCGTTTATATTTTTAGCTATAGTTTAGTATATAAGTCCTGTTAGTGCTGCATGTGCCTGTCTGTTAGTGTAATGTATGTCTTGTGGTATGTCCTGTGATGTCAGTGTTTATCCAGTATTATTTGTTAAGTAATGCCTGAGCAGTGGATATATGCAATTTCCTCCGGGATTAATAAAGTATCTATCTATCTATCTATCTATCTATCTATCTATCTATCTATCTATCTATCTATCTATCTATCTATCTATCTATCTATCTATCTATCTATCTATCTATCTATCTATCTATCAATTTATGCCATTCAGGAGACTTTGACAATATTGACAGGCATTTTTCATCATTTTTGTCAGTATCTTGATTCATCCGTCAACTTTATGTTCCGCTGATCATGTTAAAAGGAGGCTGGAGAGTTTGGAGCAGGCTGGGCAGGAGGAGTATGGCCTGGACAAGTTGGCAGTTTGTCGTACATGAAGAACAACCAGTCACACTTACATTTATGCCTCTGGGCAAATAAAAGACACCAGTTCATCTTTACACGTGTTTTTGTGGTGACAGGAAGCTGGAGAGATCCGACACCAAACTCTACCTGGAGAAGGTTTTTATAGAGACAGAATTATGTTTTAACACTGTTTTATTTTAATTAGTTAACAGGAGAACCAGTGTGTCTTAATGGAGGCGTGAGTTCTACAGTGTTATTTAGTTTACAGTGAATTAGTAAGAGTTTCTGCCCCCTCCACAGGCAGTAAAGACTGCAGTGAAATGTCCTGTTTGGAGATGAAGTGATGTTTGTGTTGTGGTTCAGTGACTTCACAGCTGGATGTTCACTGACGCGGAGCTGGACAGACAGAACCTGGACAGACAGACAGATGAAGCTGCTGCTCAGTTCTGTCAGAGCTTCACCTTCATATGATTGTCTGACTCATATGACCGGAAAGAACACAGTCCGCTCTGTTTCCTCTGAGTTCATATGAACGGGTCTGAATGGACGGGGCGCCACCTGCAGGCAGGAGGCTGGAAAAACAGTTCAAAACGTAAAGGAATCAAAAACTGCACAATTCTGTTGTCTGTGGCAACGCTCAAAGACTGCACAAGTCCAGACCACATGTTCCAATACATTTATAGGAATAAAACCTGTAAAATCTGCCTTATCTGTTGGGGTTGTGGGTTATTCAGTCGGCTTAACAAATTTATTCCCAGGTTGCAGACTGTAATTTCATCTGTGCTGTATGTCGTGCATACATGGTACATTTAAAAATAAAGTTGACTATGTTTTTTCAAATATAAATGGGTCTTCTCTGCTGTCCAGGCACCCATTGTTTTTCATCATACATAATATTCGGAAATTTCCATATTAATTTAAGAAATATTGTACATTATTTCATATCATTAAATATTAATCAATAATGTAGAAAAACAAATCTGCTTTCGTTAAATTGTTATTAATAATTTTGTTTGTGCTTTAACGCAAATAATAAACGAGATGAAGCTGCTTGATTTCTACTCAGAATTTGAAGGATCTGGTGTTTAATTCTTATTAAAATGAGAGTCAGAGGCTTTTAAAGTCATATTTGTCGGCTTTTTAATATTTATTTCAGATGCGAAAAACAATGAGCCAAAGTTGCACATGAAGCTGTCAGATAGCGTCACAATGTTAAAGTGTTTCCACAATTTTTATTTTTATCATAAAAAATTTTTTAAATGATAATTGCCTGATGTAGTATTAAATATTTCCTCATAGTCCTTCGTTTCTGGTCTGAATTATGAGATTATTTTTTTAATTCGGACCCAGCGGGTCCCAAACCGGTTCGTTTTCCGGACAACGGCTGAGTCCATGAAGCTGCTGCAGCCGGTGACGTCACAAAGACCCTAACTTCAAAGCCAAACCGCCTCAGGTATCAACACCTGTGTA
This sequence comes from Antennarius striatus, assembly GCF_040054535.1. Lineage (NCBI taxonomy): Eukaryota > Metazoa > Chordata > Actinopteri > Lophiiformes > Antennariidae > Antennarius > Antennarius striatus. Next base: position 12,800,772 of record NC_090797.1, on the reverse strand, counting down.
ACGTTACTGAGACAGACCCTCACAGTTACACTACAGTCAGCACCGAGATCCGAGCAGCACTCAACTTGTTTCTGTCATCGATCTGCAGCCATGAAAGGTAAATCCACCAACATTTAATTCCACCCGTGAAAAACTGTTATTCAGTGTTTAATCAAGAAAAAATAGAAACACACAGAGAAAATTCACGTTTGTGGTTCATCATATCAGAGGTGACTTCAGGGATTTGAATCATTATCAAAAAATTTGGATTACAAGTATTGCAAAATGAAATTTGAAAATTGATGATCTCTAATTACATCCCATGAAGCGATGATGTCAGTGTTCGTGTGTTCGTCCTTCCATCCATTAAATATCTTTTATCTTTCTATCTGTTGCAGATAGAAAGATAAAACAAAAAGCACAATCCTCGGGCAACAAAGGGGATGAAAATGAGATGATGACCTTGACCTTGAGAAAACTAGGTCAAGGTCAAATTTCAACTTTTGTTCATTTTTTGCACATATCTTAGGAACCGGATGAGATAGAAAAACGAACCAAAAGGCGTTATATTCAGGGAGGCAAAAGGATAAAAATGAGATCAGAACATTGACCTTGAAAAACTAGGTCAAGGTCAAATTTTTACTTTTATACCATTTTCGGAACACCTCTCTGATACCTGATGAGATTTAATCACAAAACGAAAAGCAACATATTCAGGAAGCCAGAGGCACAAAAATGTGATGATGACCTTCACCTTTGGAAAATTAGGTCAATGTCATACTCGATAGAACAATATAGAAGTCATTGCTGAAAGTAAGGAACATTATGAAAGTCAGGGTAAAATTTTGAATTCAGGGATGTCGCAGTCTCTGACTGCCTTGTTTAATTTGTCTTTGTCAGCAGTGTCTGTATATTAATAATATACATATTATATAATTGTAATGAGATTTCTACAATGTCTCTGACAGTTTTTAAGCGTTTTTGGAGATTCACAGCTGACTACAGACTTCAGCCTCAGCCTCTTCATCAGTGGAAGACCTCTGATGACCTCAGAGACCCCACAAAGATTCAGGGGGCTGAACAACAGACGGGTTTATTTTCAAGTAAGTCTCTGGAAATTTAATCCACTACTGTCTATAACAGGAGCATCACAGTTTGTGAACTTTTGCAAACAAGACAACAAAAAGTTAGTCTTCCTTTCTAACATGAAGTAGAAGTAGCTCAGAATTCCACTTCAGTACAATACATAAGACAAACCTGCTGTCAGCTTAAACCAGTAGTTATAAAATTACATTTATAATAGTATACTTATAATATATTTAATTCTTATTTAAATATTTAGTTGCTGCTTTCCTGTGGTTTAACGTAATTTAAAAGCTTTAAATTACATAGTAGAATAGTAACATTGTAATCAGGTAGTGAAGGTACTAACTCAGTGTTTTCTGATGCCAATGACAGGACTAAGAACGTTCCTGAGGAAGAAAATCCATACCAGGAGACGTGGGTCTCAATCTCAGTCCATGGAGACACAGGAGCCGGACAAGAAAATCAGTCCAGCGAAGAAGAAGAAGCAGTTTGAGGATAAATATTGTCAACTGTACCGACTCGGTGATGGAGGCCAGGGATCTGTGTACATGGGTTACAGGAAGGAAGATTTTGTCCACGTAGCGATCAAGCACATTCCCCAGACCCTTGTTTTCCGTGAAGACGACGACAGGAGCAAGATGCCTCTTGAAGTGCTTTTCATGAAGATGAGTCAACAAGCAGGAGGATCGGTTGGCCAGTCAGCATCCATTTCCCTCCTGGACCACTACGACCTGGAGGAGGAGCTCATCATCGTCATGGAATGTCCATTTCCAGCGGTTGACCTCTTGAATTACAGCAAGTCCAGAGGAGGTACTTTGGAGGAAGAGGAGGCCAGACTCTTCTTCAAGCAGCTGGTGGAAGCTGTCAGAGAACTTGATGCCAACAAGATTTTCCATGCAGACATCAAAATGGAAAATATCTTGGTTGACATCAGCAGCGGTGTTCCACGTTTGAGGATAATTGACTTTGGTCTAAGCATGTTTATCAATGACGGGGACACAATCGAAGGTATATATCGTGGAACCCCTTCCTATTACCCACCAGAGTGGTCCTGGAGTTCAGTGTACAGTAGCAGGCCTGTTACTGTGTGGCAGATGGGAGTGGTTCTCTATAACATGCTGCACCAACACTTTTTGAAGAGCCTCTGCATCAGTCAGAAGTTGTCTCCAAACTGCCAAAACGTGTTGCGTCTGTGTCTGGCTGAGGACCCTCAGCAGCGTCCCACTCTGGAGCAGCTCCTGAGTCATTCCTGGCTGGAATGAACCATAAGTCAACCCCCTGCTGGCCCATCGTCCCTGAGCGAAACTGAATCACTGCCTGTATCTTTTCTTGTATATAACATGTGTATTTGTTTAGTAAATCTTTTTTGTCAATAAATTTGTGTGATAATTTTGTGTCCGAGTTCATGTTTTATATCAGCACAAATACTACATGAGGGATGTTAAAAGCTGATTCAGTAATTTTGGTTGCATGTCATAAAATGATTCAAAGTAGGTTATCATTTGTCACTCATGAATAATGGGAGAATGAAATCAGGAAGCACACGAACACAAGTACAGCCCACCGTAATGATGGAAGTGAAGTGGCTTTTCACTCTGATATAAACCACAAAGGAAAACCACCATGGACCCTGACAGTAAAGGAAAACGTTTCCAGGTGCTGAAAAGTGAAAATGTGTAATTAGCATCACTGCCCGCTAGATGGCGCTTCAAGCTAAATCTGAACAGAAAGGTTTAAACTGGTGAAGTATCTGCGCCCTAGATGAGGGAGTTTATTACTTGAAGTAAAAAAATATTTCCAATCCTTTCTAACTTTCTAACAGGGACAAAGCGAAAGGTTTTTTTTTGTGTTGGCTATGTCAGTCAGAGAAGGTACTCTGATCAGATCTCACCTGTAGATGGAGGCCCCGCCTCCGCGATTCATGTCAAATTAAGTTGAATAAAAACAAACCTTTTGGAGGCCACGCCCAGCAGCAAACTGTCGCCATGGAGATGCACAAAAACAATTGCGTGTAAAATGACATAAATCCTCTTGAGTGGTGAGACTGACTCGTATTTCAAGCTCGAGTCATTTTTTCTGGTCTCCGTCTCCAGTCACTGAGGACAGAAGTTCTGCTCGATGTGAAGATCCAGAAAGTTCTGCAGATGGTGAGTTTAAAACGACTGTGGTCCGGACACAGGTTCCACCTGAGAACAGGGTCCATGAAGGTTCCACGGTTTCTGGATTCAGACTGAAAAGTAAACAGATCGGAACCTTTGACCCAGAACCAGCTGATCCGGGTCATAACCTCTTGACCAGTGATAAAGAAAGCTACCTCAGCCCCGCCCCTCCACCCACCTGACATTTAGCCCGGCCAATCAGTCATCCCTGCCTCAGCAAACATGTCCACCTTCATGCTGGTCTGTGAATGTACCGCCCACTGAACACCAGCGTGTGTGTGTGTGTGTGTGTGTGTGTGTGTGTGTGTGTGTGTGTGTGTGTGTGTGTGTGTGTGTGTGTGTGTGAACCAACCTTCGTCACACCCTGAGGGGTTGTGTGAGTTCTTAGCCTGTTGACTGTTCGTGTGTGTGTGCGCAATATTTTCTAAAATATCTAAATAAATTTGATATTATCTATCAGTTGCGTGACTTTTTTTTAGTCCCGTTCAGGAATCACAAACATTTAAGGGACTTAAAACCTTTTGAATCCGGTGACCAATCAAAACCAGGCATCAACATCTGGACGCAACGCTGAAGCTAACTAAACGTTAGCAGGACAGCTGTCAGAAACAACTTCTTCACACAGATCTTTATGCTGCTGGAACTCTATTTGTCTTTTTAAAGAAGGAAAACAGGACTGAACAAAACCCTGAACAAAAATACTTGAGCGCCCCTAACCCTAAATTGCCAGCGAGAACAGCCGGCAGCAGGAACGTGGGTATTGGGTTTGCGCCGGTCCTCACAGATAGAAGAGGAGGTCATCCAGCTTCATGTTGGGCTCCCTGTGGAGGCTCTGGCCCACCAGGAAGGCCAGCTTGTGGGCGTACTGGCAGGGAGCCGGCACCCGGATCACCCCCTAAAGAATCAGAGGGAACAGGTCAGAACCCCAGACCTCGGTGACCTCTGCTAAGGGGTCAGGTCAGGACCAGGGTTTGTTCTGGTCATGTGATCAAAATCAGTTTACAACAAATGCCACTTCTGACTGATAGAGACTGGTTAGCTTGTGTTTCATGACAAGTTCACAACACTGGACCCACTGTGGCACGTCAGACACCTGGGTGAGGTCATCACTGTTAATATGTAGAATCAGTTCAAGCTCTCCAAAGTGGAATGGTTACCACTGATACTTACACAGGTAAAGTCAGATTCTGCAGCACTGACCTCAGCTGAGTTCCTGTTTGTCCAGGATGGGGTCCAGATGCTCGCTATCCAGAGAACTTCATACAGGATGCACAGCTTCTGCACTGGAATGGTCCGTTCAAACCGTGGAATTACCCGGCTGTTCACCTGGATCTGTGGGAGAAGTGGTTCATCCCAGACCCCTCCAAAAAGTTTTCATTGGTACGACCTTAGATCGACCACTGACAACTTTGGAACCTACCATGTTAGACCCACTGGGGATATGAAGTGTGTGAGGGGCAAGACTTTCTTAAACAATAATAAATTATGTAACAAAATATTAATTTTTCATTCACTACAGGAGAATGTTCTTGAGAAGTTGTCGGACAAACTGCTTGAGAAACCATTTGTGCTGTTTGTCAGGTCAATTCAGGAACTGCGACCCTTTCTGTTGTAGCAGATAAAGCCACCACATTTGTACTTGTATGAATGTGCTCCAAGTGAAAAAACTCCCATCTAGACACATAGACACAAAACTCAAAAGTATTCTGACATGCAAGATTAAACGTGTTTGCACACTGATGTATTTAGTCTGGTTTATTGAGTTGATCAACTGTCTTATTCTTTAGATATAAGTCAAACTTGTCAATTAAACTGTGAATAAACATTTCCACTTACATTCTGTTGCCTACACACCAGATTACCACAGCAAGGTAATGTCTCTACTCAGCGACAGCAGCACTGATGAGACCCTGAAGCACGACCCAACCAGCAGCTACAAAAACAACGTGGTGGAATGCCTACAAATGGAGGAAACTATAAACCACCTGCTATACCATTGCCTGTACCCTGGGGAAGCCATTCCATGCATATATGGGCTCCACAAAATCATAAAGAAGGAGACCCTTCTGCATCACATACGACATCGCCAAGCATGTTGCCACCATCTTGGCCCCATTCGTAAGGAAGAACCACTACCAAATACAGAACTCCATGGACATTGTGGAAAAGGTGAGAGGACTGAGATTGGATACAGATGAGACCATGGTATCCTATGACGTCACCTCCCTGTTCACATGTGTTCATGCAATGGAGGCAGTGGAAGCAGTAAGGCAACGGCTTTCACAGGACAACACCCTCAGCGACAGGACAAACTTCAACCCTGACCAGATCTGCCAACTTATGGACCTCTGCCTAAACAGCAACTTTTTCCAGTACAGAGGGAGCTTCTATAGGCAGAAACACGGATGTGCCATGGGCTCTCAGGTGTCTCCTGTTGCGTCCAATCTGTACATGGAAGAAGTGGAACACATGGCCCTGACCTCGTTCAAAGGAGCAACACCAAGCCACTGGTTCCGGTACATGGACGACACAAGAGCAAAATCCACGAGGTGCAACCTTTCACCGGACACATCAACTCGGTGGACAGCAACGTCAAAGATGACAGAAGTGTGATTGTTGGGGTATACAGGACTCCAACACAAACAGACCAACACCTGTTTTTTTGACTCTCACCATCCATTGGGGCACCAGCTTGGCGCCATCAAGACACTGACAAACAGGCCTGAAAAGTCACCAACCAGTACCCAAGACCAGGTGAAAGAACAGGATATCCTGACTGGACCTTTGTGAAGGCTCACAGAAGATCCAGAAGAATAACACAGTGAGGACAGAAGAGAAGGAGAGCAGGCGTAACGGTACAGTGATCCCATGTGTCTGGAGTGTCTGAAAAACTTAGGAAGATTTTTGACAAACACCAGATTCTTGTGTATTTTAAGCGTTTTTGGAAACGCTGCCCCTTCATCCAGTGCTGTCCACCCTCCTGTGTGGTGTGGTCCAGGAATCTATTTTCTTACAGTTAGAATCAGGAAATCCACTCAATTTATGCCATTCAGGAGACTTTGACAATATTGACAGGCATTTTTCATCATTTTTGTCAGTATCTTGATTCATCCGTCAACTTTATGTTCCACTGATCATGTTAAAAGGAGGCTGGAGAGTTTGGAGCAGGCTGGGCAGGAGGAGTATGGCCTGGACAAGTTGGCAGTTTGTCGTACATGAAGAACAACCAGTCACACTTACATTTATGCCTCTGGGCAAATAAAAGTCACCAGTTCATCTTTACACGTGTTTTTGTGGTGACAGGAAGCTGGAGAGATCCGACACCAAACTCTACCTGGAGAAGATTTTTATAGAGACAGAACAGAATTATGTTTTAACACTGTTTTATTTTAATTAGTTAACAGGAGAACCAGTGTGTCTTAATGGAGGAGTGAGTTCTACAGTGTTATTTAGTTTACAGTGAATTAGATAGATAGATAGATAGATAGATAGATAGATAGATAGATAGATAGATAGATAGATAGATAGATAGATAGATAGATAGATAGATAGATAGATAGATAGATAGATAGATAGATAGATAGATAGATAGATAGATAGATAGATAGATAGATAGATAGATAGATAGATAGATAGATAGATAGATAGATAGATACTTTATTAATCCCGGAGGAAATTGCATATATCCACTGCTCAGGCATTAAATAACAAATAATACTGAATAAACACCAGGAGAAAAGGAAACATTGACATCAAAGGACATACCACAAGACATACATTACACTAACAGACAGGCACATGCAGCACTAACAGGACTTATATACTAAACTATAACTAAAATATAAACAGTATAAAATTTAAAAATATTACAGTATTAAAATATAAACAGTATAAAATAAAATCTAAACAGTATAAAATTGAATTAAAATATAAAACAGTATAAAAAATAAATAAATTATATATATATATATACAACAGTATAAAATTAAATTTAAATTAAATTAAATTAAATCCATATTCAACCCCGTGCTGACCTCGCCACCTCCCCCCCGCTCCTCCTGAGAGAGTCATTGTACCCCCTGATGGCACGGGGCACGAAGGAGGACCTCAGCCTCTCTGTGGAGGCGCTGTGTGACTGCAGTCTGCCGCTGAAGGTGCTTCTCTGCTGGGAGAAGGTGGTGTGTAGGGGGTGCCTGGTGTTGTTCATGATGGCCTTAATTTTAGACATGGTCCTGCTCTCCAGAAGCGTCTCCACAGAGTCCAGGCTCAGCCCAACCACTGAGCCCGCTCTGCGGATGAGTCTGTTCAGACGGTCCATATCTCTTTTCCTGGCCCCCCCACCCCAACACACAATGGCGTATGACAGCACACTGGAGACTACGGACTGATAGAACATGAAAAGGAGCTTAGGACAGATGTTGAAGGAGGCCAGCCTCCTTAGGAAGTACATCCTGCTCTGCCCCTTCTTGTACACACAGTTGGAGTTGAGTGACCAGTCCAGTCTGCTGTCTAGCTGCAGTCCCAGGTACTTATAGTTTTCTACCACCTCCACCTCACTGCCTTTGATGATCACCGGCTGTGGAGAGGGAGGTGCCCGCCGGAAATCCAGAACCATCTCCTTTGTCTTGGAGACGTTGAGCTGGAGCTGGTTCTGTTGGCACCACTCCACGAAGTCAGCCACCAATGCCCTGTACCCCCCCTCATCACCCTCCCGGATACATGCCACTATCGCGGTGTCATCGGAGTACTTCTGTATGTGGCATGTATCCGAGTTGTACTTGAAGTCTGATGTCTGATGTCTGATGTCTGATTAGTAAGAGTTTCTGCCCCCTCCACAGGCAGTAAAGACTGCAGTGAAATGTCCTGTTTGGAGATGAAGTGATGTTTGTGTTGTGGTTCAGTGACTTCACAGCTGGATGTTCACTGACGCGGAGCTGGACAGACAGAACCTGGACAGACAGACAGATGAAGCTGCTGCTCAGTTCTGTCAGAGCTTCACCTTCATATGATTGTCTGACTCATATGACCGGAAAGAACACAGTCCGCTCTGTTTCCTCTGAGTTCATATGAACGGGTCTGAATGGACGGGGCGCCACCTGCAGGCAGGAGGCTGGAAAAACAGTTCAAAACGTAAAGGAATCAAAAACTGCACAATTCTGTTGTCTGTGGCAACGCTCAAAGACTGCACAAGTCCAGACCACATGTTCCAATACATTTATAGGAATAAAACCTGTAAAATCTGCCTTATCTGTTGGGGTTGTGGGTTATTCAGTCGGCTTAACAAATTTATTCCCAGGTTGCAGACTGTAATTTCATCTGTGCTGTATGTCGTGCATACATGGTACATTTAAAAATAAAGTTGACTATGTTTTTTCAAATATAAATGGGTCTTCTCTGCTGTCCAGGCACCCATTGTTTTTCATCATACATAATATTCGGAAATTTCCATATTAATTTAAGAAATATTGTACATTATTTCATATCATTAAATATTAATCAATAATGTAGAAAAACAAATCTGCTTTCGTTAAATTGTTATTAATAATTTTGTTTGTGCTTTAACGCAAATAATAAACGAGATGAAGCTGCTTGATTTCTACTCAGAATTTGAAGGATCTGGTGTTTAATTCTTATTAAAATGAGAGTCAGAGGCTTTTAAAGTCATATTTGTCGGCTTTTTAATATTTATTTCAGATGCGAAAAACAATGAGCCAAAGTTGCACATGAAGCTGTCAGATAGCGTCACAATGTTAAAGTGTTTCCACAATTTTTATTTTTATCATAAAAAATTTTTTAAATGATAATTGCCTGATGTAGTATTAAATATTTCCTCATAGTCCTTCGTTTCTGGTCTGAATTATGAGATTATTTTTTTAATTCGGACCCAGCGGGTCCCAAACCGGTTCGTTTTCCGGACAACGGCTGAGTCCATGAAGCTGCTGCAGCCGGTGACGTCACAAAGACCCTAACTTCAAAGCCAAACCGCCTCAGGTATCAACACCTGTGTAACGTTACTGAGACAGACCCTCACAGTTACACTACAGTCAGCACCGAGATCCGAGCAGCACTCAACTTGTTTCTGTCATCGATCTGCAGCCATGAAAGGTAAATCCACCAACATTTAATTCCACCCGTGAAAAACTGTTATTCAGTGTTTAATCAAGAAAAAATAGAAACACACAGAGAAAATTCACGTTTGTGGTTCATCATATCAGAGGTGACTTCAGGGATTTGAATCATTATCAAAAAATTTGGATTACAAGTATTGCAAAATGAAATTTGAAAATTGATGATCTCTAATTACATCCCATGAAGCGATGATGTCAGTGTTCGTGTGTTCGTCCTTCCATCCATTAAATATCTTTTATCTTTCTATCTGTTGCAGATAGAAAGATAAAACAAAAAGCACAATCCTCGGGCAACAAAGGGGATGAAAATGAGATGATGACCTTGACCTTGAGAAAACTAGGTCAAGGTCAAATTTCAACTTTTGTTCATTTTTTGCACATATCTTAGGAACCGGATGAGATAGAAAAACGAACCAAAAGGCGTTATATTCAGGGAGGCAAAAGGATAAAAATGAGATCAGAACATTGACCTTGAAAAACTAGGTCAAGGTCAAATTTTTACTTTTATACCATTTTCGGAACACCTCTCTGATACCTGATGAGATTTAATCACAAAACGAAAAGCAACATATTCAGGAAGCCAGAGGCACAAAAATGTGATGATGACCTTCACCTTTGGAAAATTAGGTCAATGTCATACTCGATAGAACAATATAGAAGTCATTGCTGAAAGTAAGGAACATTATGAAAGTCAGGGTAAAATTTTGAATTCAGGGATGTCGCAGTCTCTGACTGCCTTGTTTAATTTGTCTTTGTCAGCAGTGTCTGTATATTAATAATATACATATTATATAATTGTAATGAGATTTCTACAATGTCTCTGACAGTTTTTAAGCGTTTTTGGAGATTCACAGCTGACTACAGACTTCAGCCTCAGCCTCTTCATCAGTGGAAGACCTCTGATGACCTCAGAGACCCCACAAAGATTCAGGGGGCTGAACAACAGACGGGTTTATTTTCAAGTAAGTCTCTGGAAATTTAATCCACTACTGTCTATAACAGGAGCATCACAGTTTGTGAACTTTTGCAAACAAGACAACAAAAAGTTAGTCTTCCTTTCTAACATGAAGTAGAAGTAGCTCAGAATTCCACTTCAGTACAATACATAAGACAAACCTGCTGTCAGCTTAAACCAGTAGTTATAAAATTACATTTATAATAGTATACTTATAATATATTTAATTCTTATTTAAATATTTAGTTGCTGCTTTCCTGTGGTTTAACGTAATTTAAAAGCTTTAAATTACATAGTAGAATAGTAACATTGTAATCAGGTAGTGAAGGTACTAACTCAGTGTTTTCTGATGCCAATGACAGGACTAAGAACGTTCCTGAGGAAGAAAATCCATACCAGGAGACGTGGGTCTCAATCTCAGTCCATGGAGACACAGGAGCCGGACAAGAAAATCAGTCCAGCGAAGAAGAAGAAGCAGTTTGAGGATAAATATTGTCAACTGTACCGACTCGGTGATGGAGGCCAGGGATCTGTGTACATGGGTTACAGGAAGGAAGATTTTGTCCACGTAGCGATCAAGCACATTCCCCAGACCCTTGTTTTCCGTGAAGACGACGACAGGAGCAAGATGCCTCTTGAAGTGCTTTTCATGAAGATGAGTCAACAAGCAGGAGGATCGGTTGGCCAGTCAGCATCCATTTCCCTCCTGGACCACTACGACCTGGAGGAGGAGCTCATCATCGTCATGGAATGTCCATTTCCAGCGGTTGACCTCTTGAATTACAGCAAGTCCAGAGGAGGTACTTTGGAGGAAGAGGAGGCCAGACTCTTCTTCAAGCAGCTGGTGGAAGCTGTCAGAGAACTTGATGCCAACAAGATTTTCCATGCAGACATCAAAATGGAAAATATCTTGGTTGACATCAGCAGCGGTGTTCCACGTTTGAGGATAATTGACTTTGGTCTAAGCATGTTTATCAATGACGGGGACACAATCGAAGGTATATATCATGGAACCCCTTCCTATTACCCACCAGAGTGGTCCTGGAGTTCAGTGTACAGTAGCAGGCCTGTTACTGTGTGGCAGATGGGAGTGGTTCTCTATAACATGCTGCACCAACACTTTTTGAAGAGCCTCTGCATCAGTCAGAAGTTGTCTCCAAACTGCCAAAACGTGTTGCGTCTGTGTCTGGCTGAGGACCCTCAGCAGCGTCCCACTCTGGAGCAGCTCCTGAGTCATTCCTGGCTGGAATGAACCATAAGTCAACCCCCTGCTGGCCCATCGTCCCTGAGCGAAACTGAATCACTGCCTGTATCTTTTCTTGTATATAACATGTGTATTTGTTTAGTAAATCTTTTGTCAATAAATTTGTGTGATAATTTTGTGTCCGAGTTCATGTTTTATATCAGCACAAATACATGAGGGATGTTAAAAGCTGATTCAGTAATTTCGGTTGCATGTCATAAAATGATTCAAAGTAGGTTATCATTTGTCACTCATGAATAATGGGAGAATGAAATCAGGAAGCACACGAACACAAGTACAGCCCACCGTAATGATGGAACTGAAGTGGCTTTTCACTCTGATATAAACCACAAAGGAAAACCACCATGGACCCTGACAGTAAAGGAAAACGTTTCCAGGTGCTGAAAAGTGAAAATGTGTAACTAGCATCACTGCCCACTAGATGGCGCTTCAAGCTAAATCTGAACAGAAAGGTTTAAACTGGTGAAGTATCTGCACCCTAGATGAGGGAGTTTATTACTTGAAGTAAAAAAATATTTCCAATCCTTTCTAACTTTCTAACAGGGACAAAGCGAAAGGTTTTTTTTTGTGTTGGCTATGTCAGTCAGAGAAGGTACTCTGATCAGATCTCACCTGTAGATGGAGGCCCCGCCTCCGCGATTCATGTCAAATTAAGTTGAATAAAAACAAACCTTTTGGAGGCCACGCCCAGCAGCAAACTGTCGCCATGGAGATGCACAAAAACAATTGCGTGTAAAATGACATAAATCCTCTTGAGTGGTGAGACTGACTCGTATTTCAAGCTCGAGTCATTTTTTCTGGTCTCCGTCTCCAGTCACTGAGGACAGAAGTTCTGCTCGCTGTGAAGATCCAGAAAGTTCTGCAGATGGTGAGTTTAAAACGACTGTGGTCCGGACACAGGTTCCGCCTGAGAACAGGGTCCATGAAGGTTCCACGGTTTCTGGATTCAGACTGAAAAGTAAACAGATCGGAACCTTTGACCCAGAACCAGCTGATCCGGGTCATAACCTCTTCCCCAGTAGTGACCAGTGATAAAGAAAGCTACCTCAGCCCACCCCTCCACCCACCTGACATTTAGCCCGGCCAATCAGTCATCCCTGTCTCAGCAAACATGTCCACCTTCATGCTGGTCTGTGAATGTACCGCCCACTGAACACCAGCGTGTGTGTGTGTGTGTGTGTGTGTGTGTGTGTGTGTGTGTGTGTGTGAACCAACCTTAGTCACACCCTGAGGGGTTGTGTGAGTGCTCAGCCAGTTGACTGTTCGTGTGTGTGTGCGCAATATTTTCTAAAATATCTAAATAAATTTGATATCTATCAGTTGCGTGACTTTTTTTTAGTCCCGTTCAGGAATCACAAACATTTAAGGGACTTAAAACCTTTTGAATCCGGTGACCAATCAGAACCAGGCATCAACATCTGGACGCAACGCTGAAGCTAACTAAACGTTAGCAGGACAGCTGTCAGAAACAACTTCTTCACACAGATCTTTATGCTGCTGGAACTCTATTTGTCTTCTTAAAGAAGGAAAACAGGACTGAACAAAACCCTGAACAAAAATACTTGAGCGCCCCTAACCCTAAATTGCCAGCGAGAACAGCCGGCAGCAGGAACGTGGGTATTGGGTTTGCGCCGGTCCTCACAGATAGAAGAGGAGGTCATCCAGCTTCATGTTGGGCTCCCTGTGGAGGCTCTGGCCCACCAGGAAGGCCAGCTTGTGGGCGTACTGGCAGGGAGCCGGCACCCGGATCACCCCCTAAAGCACCAGAGGGAACAGGTCAGAACCCCAGACCTCAGTGACCTCTGCTAAGGGGTCAGGTCAGGACCAGGGTTTGTTCTGGTCATGTGATCAAAATCAGTTTACAAACATCAGCCACTTCCGACTGATAGAGACTGGTTAGCTTAGCGTGCGTTAGCCTCCACTGACTCACCTGCCAGTTGTAATAGAGGTGACACAGCTTGTATGTGAGGCGCTGCATGTAGTCGGGCTTCAGCCCGCTGGAGTCGTACACCACGTTGTAGTGGGTGGGGGACACGCTCCCCATCCGGACCGCCTGGCTCACGATGTAGAAGTCATACCTGTGAACCAGGACACGGTTAGCCGCCAGTAGCAGCTACTAGCCTGAGCGGCTGAACGACTTCACACAGATCTGATGGTTCTGGTCTGGTTCAGTCCAGATTCTGTGACTCTCCCTGGACCTGAAACAAGACATTGAACCTGCCTCCTCCCACAGCACGATTCTAACTCTTGCTAATGACTGAACAGATGCTAAACGCACCACTCTGGACGGGTGACCTCCGTGTCCACGATGGTGCCGGGGGGCGGGTTCATCACCTTTCCGTGCATGTGGTCGAAGAACCTGCTGCTGATGCGCTTTGTCACCACCACCACGCTCAGTTTGGGCCTGCAAAGAGGCGGAGTTAGGTGAGTAAGCGTCACGCTAGGATGGCCCCATTCAACTGTCACCATGGAAACCACACTCACACATAGTCCTGCCCCATGGACCTGATGGACTCCTGGATCTGGGCCACCTCGTGGCTGACCACGCTCCCCAGCTGTCCGTCCCCGACCCCGTCCCGGTACACGATGATGCGCGCCGGCAGACAGCCGTTGTACCTCAGGTAGTCGTCCAGCGCCCCTGGAGCAAACACACGCAGCTGATTGGTCATCTGAGAGGCCCCTCCCACACACGTGTGACTTCAATGCTTTCATCTTTGTGGACTCTGAATGATTTGTGACCACTTGTTTGTCTAGTATCTTAAATCTGGTTTTTACAGTGTGAACGTTCAAACCGGTTCTAACTCAACGCCACTAGAACCACAGAAGGAAAAGTTTTCACCCCTTAAGGCCATCTTCAGTCCATCCATGATCTCTTGACCTTTGTGCTGAAGCACACACTTGGAGTACCACCTGAAAGACAAATGACAACGTAGCTTAGCATCGAAAGCATGCTACCTGTGTGAGCTAATGCTGATTGACACCAGAACAGGCCGTACCATCATTCCGTTATAACGTTGTCTATAACGTTATGTCCCGTTATAGATCGGTTATAGGTCCTGATTGAATGCCAGCCCCTGTCCCCATTCACTAACAGGCTGCAAACACGAGGACTCACCGGCTCATGGTCGAGTTCAGGCTAGCCACCAGAGCGCCGATCGAGCGACTCCCGGCCTGCTTGTCGTGGTAGCAGTCGATGCCGACGATCATCAGGTGTTTGAGCTGCGCAGACGGAAGAAAAACACAAATAGTCTTCACATTCCATGTCTGCCAACCTTGACCTAACCTCTGACTCCTCCACCACGGTAGGGGCCCCAAGACAAATCGGCCCCGGCTTCATTCGGTGATCAAACTCACAGGGATCTCCACGCTCCACAGCTCTCCTCCCATCTTGCAGGCAATCTGCAGGATGATCTTGGTGGCGACGGTCATCAGACTCCCAGGGCGGCTCAGGGTCCGGCCCACCACACACTGGCTGGGCATGGGGAAGTCCACACACAGGTGCTTCTTGACCATGTCGTACTTGTCCTTCCTGTTGTTGGGGAGGATGACCACCACCTGGCAAACACAAGCTGCCGCTCTCAAACACGTAACCAAGGCGACAACAAAGCGAACAAGCAGCGAGGAGCGCTTTGTTTCCTGCGTTCAGACACGAACCATCTGAGTCTGGGGTTGCACGTTGCGCTGCAGGGATCTGAGGAGGGCATCGTGGGCATCCTGGTACTCCACCCTGGATCAGAAGGAACAAACCAATCAATGTATTGATTCAGCTGTTCAGGATCCACTGGATCACTGATCACACAGCGTCATGTCACGACTCGCATCACGGGTTTGTGAAGGCGGATCCCCAGCGGGCCAGACACCCTCAGGAGGGTGGTCAGCAGGTCCTGGGCTACGTTGGCATTTTGACGGGTGTAAAACACAACCCAGTCTTCCAGCGGCACGGGGTTGAGCAGAGGGACCCCCCTCATCTCTCTGGACCAGTCCGCTGCTCTCGGGTCGTAGTCGTACTAGAACACAACGATTTGATAAGAAGCCACGGATCCATTTAGTCAATCATACAAGCAGGAGGATTTCACACCGATCTCTGTCCCTGGAAGATCTTCTCCGCTGGGAGGACTCGACCCATCAGACTGACCAGCTCCTTATCAAATCTGAGCCCCCACTTCTCCAACTCCACATTAGCCTGAGCGTCCCTGCGAACAGAGCCAGGACTTAAACCCGAGCTGGACATGACACCACCTGCAGAGGAGCTGACCCGGGACAGCAGAACCCTGATATGTGATGAGGACACGTCTCCTACCGATGCACATTGTTGACAAATCTGTTGAGGCGTCCCTCCCGCTGCTCTGGGTTCAGCCTGGTGTGGGCGGTCAGGTCCTTCATCACATTGAAGTCTCCTCTCATTTTGTCAGTCAGTCCTGTCAGAAACAAGCGGGTTTCAGGTGAAGTGGAACCCGTACGGAGCCAATCTGTGTCCCACAACCTCTCCATCTGCTGCTCACCTGTTAAGTAGCACAGCTCTGGGATCAGCATGACAGTCGTGGGAGACTGGCTTCCTGGATCACGCCGCTTGATCCTGGTGACCAGCAGCACCTGGGTCAGGTCGGAGACGATGATTCCGTAATTCTGGGAGGAGGAAGCAGACGTGACCGCGAAGAACGCAAATACAGTGTGAGAGCATCCGGTTCTGTTGGGTTCTGTCTCACGTTCTTGTAGTAGTCAATGAAGGACACATCCTTGTCGGCCCGAGTGAAGGTGTTGATGGGGGTGTGATCCCAGGCGATGTCATCAATCCTGTAGGTTTTGTTGTTGTACCTGAATAATTGAGAGAAGAGTGAAAGGTCATGTGATCCGTGGACCTCTACGTGCTGAGGGTAGGGGGGGTGTTAGGTCCTACTTGGTGAGAACAATCAGTCCAATGAGCTCCTTGGTGCAGACGTCTTGGAAGCGGTGGCTTCCACAAGACTGCCTCATGCTGATCATGAAGTCCAGGACGGTCTCGCTACGCAGAACCCGGTGGCTCACGTCGACACACATCATGATGGAGGACTCGTACTGCAGGATGGCGGTGGAGAACCCCGGCCAGATGGTCAGCCTGGAACCGACCGACACACAAGTTTAGACGGAACAACTCACCTGCAGCTTTTCACACAACAACAAGCGTCTATAACACATGTGTCAAACTCAAGGCTCGGGGGCCAAATGTGGCACCGCTGCATCATTTAATGTGGCCCGCAAAAGAGCATAAAAGGTCAGAGGCCATTTTAACTCTGACAAAAACATTTTGAACAAGGTTAATGTCCTAACTTGTGTTTGATGTCATTTTTCTTTATTTATTGGATAGTTTGATACTTGATTGATGGAGTTCTGACATTTTTTCTATGCAACTGTAATGTTTGCAACATGAATAAGTAATAAATTCAGTTATTTAACATTAAGCTGTAGTTATTTTACATCTATGTCACATTACATTTAGTTACATCTGGTCCTTGCAGGACAGCTGTTATGCTGATGTGGCCCTCGATGAAAATGAGTTTCACACCCCCGGTCTATAAGGATGACAGATGTAGCTCCAACACCCGGCACCAAGAAAAACCTTTTTCATCTTCCCTGAGGAAACCATCACGTTCACTCCGCTTCATTCAATCTCCATCCATGGATTCAAACACACAAAGTATCCATTGATCGTTTAAAGACTCCAAAAAAACACTGAGTTTCATGGACAGGATTTATTTGGATTCCGCAACGCAAAAAAAAAACTGATGGTGATGAAGATCGGCCTGCTGCAAGAAAAACAGCATCTCCCCATCCTTCTGCAGAACTACTGCTGCTAGCATGCTAGCTAGTATTAGAAAGTCAGCTGCTGCTTGGGACCAAAATCAGCAGCTTTCAGATTCCACTGACATCACTTCTAAAAATGTAACACGTTGAAAATCTGATTCTCTACGAGTCACCAGGAGCCACCGACATGGAAACATCCGGCTTCAGGCCAGAAACAGAAGAACATACTTGTGCTGTGGGATGTCCAGGGGGTCCCGGGGGTTGTAGTAGTTGCGTCCGATCTGCTGCATGTTGAGGATCTTCAGGATCCTGCAGGGATGATTAGAACATATGACATAGGAACGTGCATCACCATGAACCCCCCACCAGTTCCTGAGGACCAGAAAACGCGCCTTTTGAAGATGAGGTTGTAAAACTGGATGCACACTGGAGACGATGGGGGGAGTTCAGAAACCAGGGTGATGGTTATCTCAACCTTTTCTCCTTCCCTGGTTTCGCTGCAGACAACCGTCTCCTAAACCCCAGGAAGGAAACCAGCAGAAGATTAAATCTGCTTCTGAAATTATGTTTTCCTGTGACTTTATGAATTTTCATTTCACCTTGTCTCGCAGCTTGTGGGGAAGAACAAGCATCGCTCCATCGAAGGTCCGCGCTGTGCCGAGCAACTCCTCGTGCTGGAAGAGGAGGGCGGCTCTCAGGCGACGGGCCTCCTTCATCGGATTGTAGGTCACGTGGTATTGGTACAGGACCCACTGCGGGCGGGACAGGATGCGGAAGAAGTTTGCGACCAACGGGATTGGCCGCCCGCTCGTTCCTGAAGAAGTTCACACACAATAGCAGAGAGAGATTTGCAATCACCTGCACTCGTTTCAACGGCTGCGTGTGTAAGGAAAAATGTACATTAACGTGACACACCCGTCTTGGATTCCGCCACATGAGTCATCGTCCGTCTGGTTAAAATCCCAGAATCACTAAAATCCCGGCGGCGTCCTCCTCGTTCTCCCAGCTTCACCTGCTGGAACCCAGCTGAGATCTCGACCACAGCTGACAAACCAAGACTGAGGTTACAAACACGCTGCAGACATGTTTCAGTTGCTGGTCAGTCGAGCTGACCCATCGCTCCGGGTCAACTAGGATAATGAGACGTGACCACACCTTCTGAAGAGAACGGTCCCGGGCCTTTCTGCCGACCTCTACCAACTTGCACTGCTTCCTCATCTCCCCTCGGTGGGGCGGGGCAAGGTGCTGGGGCAGCTTCTCGGGTTTGGCTCTTTAACACAGGAAAAAGTTGGAAATGTGTAACAAAGTTTTTGGAATAAAAGAAGTGCTACTGATCCATTTTCAGTTCATCCTACATGCCCACTGAACTGTAAAATCTTTTATTACCAGCTCAAATGGAAATATTGTTCAACCAGAAATCTTCAATTTTAGTAAAAATATTACCGACGTAACGACTGTTTAATTGTCCTTTTAATTTCATTATTAAAAAGAAGTTCATTTAAAATAATGACAGCCTATCGCTATTGGCTTGTGGACCCTAATGAATCGGATCAAAAATATGAATAACTGTACACAAAAAACCTAACAACAATGTCAATTTACTCAGTAAAAGTGGGAGGATCTGGGCCCTGTGTAAACCAATCAGACAGCAGCCTCATGTCACCTGCTGACAAAAGGTGAAATATGTTCAGACTTCTTTTCTCTGAGCCCCTAAACCAGGATAAATGGGGTAACACAACAATCCATTCTGTAAAATAAATGTTTGAATACCTGCACGGTTAGCGTGTGTTGCTCAAGTGAGTATTTTTCATTTCATGTTATATACCGTATTTATTCGAGTATAACGCGCACACGTGTATAACGCGCATCCCTTATTTTCGATTAAAAATCGGTATAAAATTATTTTTTTTCTCTCGGCTCAGCATTGTAAGTGCCAAACATTGTTAAACACGTGCGTCCATTATAAAAATCATTTATTGACAACGTAAACTATGAACACAATACCGAAATAAAATTAACAATATTTACCTGTATTTAAAATCCTTCAAAGTCCGATTCATCATCAGATACACCAGCAATGCTTACCGGTAACTCACGTTTCAGTGTGGCCGAGGCAAGGAAAGGAAATGAAGAGACAAGGCGTAGCTAATAAAATGCTAATCAATAATCAAATATCATATGTCACAGCGGATAATAAGAATTCCTGGAAATGACACCATCCGACAAGGTCTGCTGATGAGGCATTTGATTATTGAATACCATTTCCTTAGATACGTCTCGCCTCTGCAGGAGTGATGCGCATGAGCCATCATGAATTACCGGTATTTATTTTAGATCGCCCACGCAAATGATTTGGATACTGTTACTAAAAATCGACCATGGACGTTTTGTGGGTCGAGAGATGTGGTTGCATTCAATGTTTTGCGATTGTGGTCAGCGATATCTTCGACAAATAAGTCATTGCGCAAATAATACTGTATACTAATACATCTAAGCGTGTCACCCCAGTCCTCGTTTATAACGCGCACCCAAACTTTGAGTTCTTTTTTAGGTAGAAAATTTTGCGCGTTATACTCGAATAAATACGGTAATTAATTTAAGACCATGTGTTTCTGTAGATTTTCTCCTCTAAATATCTGAAGCGCTAGTTTTCACTACTTACTATTAGATATGAATAAATCTGTTTAATTGCGTGGTTTATTTTATTTACTATTTACATATCATTCAATGACAATGTGCTCTCGATGTAGGATTTTATTTTGACACGCATTTTATTTTGACACAGCCTGGAAACTGTTTCCTGTTGGTTCGCGCCGCGCTGAGACGTCTGAAGAAACTTTCTACCCTTAGAATAAACCTTTAAATAACACCGGACATTGTCTCAGAAGAGGAGAGTTAAAACAAAAGGTTAAAACCACAGGTCACAGCAACCGGAAGTCCTTACCGATCCCGGGGCCACTGCCTCCTGACCGCGTGCCCGGCCTCGTGCTCTGGCTCGTGCCCGACCAGTCATTTTCCTCAGCTAGCTTCAGAAGGGTTCAAAAACACATTTCACTATTTTTAGAAATATTACCGACAAATGAAGTAAATACGTGATCAGGAAAACTACACCGCCCCTCATCCTCACCAGTACGAAATAAAATCTAAATTAAAGTATCGTTTACTCTCGTTTAATTGGTCTAAACAAGATGGCGACTGTAAATGTAGGGTGTGGCTGTGCAATGCCGCTAGAAGCTAATGAGCCACTATTAGCATTAACATAAATTCAATACGTATACATTACTATAATATAACTCCACACAGAATATCCGACTTTCAAGGTAGGGGTTAGAATTACGATACTTTGCGATAGTCCTTAAACTGAACGAGCTAATTAAAATCAGATAAGGGTAGAACGACAGTGTCCGAATTGGATAGCTGAGAGGGAGTTTTTTCCTTCAAATCGAAACATCGCGAACAAAGTAAATTTTCATAAAGGAATCATTATTTATCAAATTTTATGACGACTTTAATATTATACTTACTTTAAATGTTGACTTCTGCTGGCAGTGAACTCTAGAGGTCACGTACGATGCGTGTCCACAGGTGTTCTGAGTACCACTACGGCAAATTAGTCACGGGCCTCATAACCGAGCGCATTGATACACTTCCTGTATCTCCCGAGACCCTCTAGTCAGCTCAATTCAGGCTGCGTTATGTGTTTGAAGAGCAGGTTGTTCATATTTAACTCAATAAAGAATAGCAATTTAGCAGTGATTGAGGAAAAAAAGTTTTCCAGAAAAGAGGCAGAACTACTTTTTGGAGCGCAGTGATCCGTGTGCTCTAGGGTAATTTACTATTCAGTCCGCTTTCTTTGCTCTGAGTTCATATGAACGGGTCTGAATGGACGGGGCGCCACCTGCAGGCAGGAGGCTGGAAAAACAGTTCAAAACGTAAAGGAATCAAAAACTGCTAAATTCTGTTGTCTGTGGCAACGCTCAAAGACTGCACAAGTCCAAACCACATGTTCCAATACATTTATAGGAATAAAACTTGTAAAATATGCCTTATCTGTTTGGGTTGTGGGTTATTCAGTCGGCTTAACAAATTTATTCCCAGGTTGCAGACTGTAATTTCATCTGTGCTGTATGTCGTGCATACATGGTACAATTGAAAATAAAGTTGACTATGTTTTTTCAAATATAAATGGGTCTTCTCTGCTGCAGGCACCCATTGTTTTTCATCATACATAATATTCGGAAAATTTCACATTAATTTAAGAAATATTGTACATTATTTCATATCATGGCATTAAATATTAATCAATAATGTAGAAAAACAAATCTGCTCTCACGCAATAGGATTTTGTCTATTTTTGTCTAATCTCCACACTTGTTTCTATGTGTGTTACACCTCAACACAAAACCTGCACACCGAACATTAATACAAGCTGACTGGACACTTTTCATGGGTTTAACTTCTCTGAAGGAGTTTAGTGTGAAAATCCTTCCTGACATTTCTAGACTGTAAACAACTCATTGTGTGGAAAATTGTTATTAATAATTTTGTTTGTGCTTTAACGCAAATAATAAACGAGATGAAGCTGCTTGATTTATACTCAGAATTTGAAGGATCTGGTGTTTAATCCATATTAAAATGAGAGTCGGAGGCTTTTAAAGTCATATTTGTCGGCTTTTTCAATATTTATTTCAGATGTGAAAAACAATGAGCCAAAGTTGCACATGAAGCTGTCAGATAGCGTCACAATGTTAAAGTGTTTCCACAATTTTTATTTTTATCATAATTTTTTTTTAAAACATAATTGCCTGATGTAGTATTAAATATTTCCTCATAGTCCTTCGTTTCTGGTCTGAATTATGAGATTATTTTTTTAATTCGGACCCAGCGGGTCCCAAACCGGTTCGTTTTCCAGACAACGGCTGAGTCCATAACGCTGCTGCAGCCGGTGACGTCACAAAGACCCTAACTTCAAAGCCAAACCGCCTCAGGTATCAACACCTGTGTAACGTTACTGAGACAGACCCTCACAGTTACACAACAGTCAGCACCGAGATCCGAGCAGCACTCAACTTGTTTCTGTCATCGATCTGCAGCCATGAAAGGTAAATCCACCAACATTTAATTCCACCCGTGGAAAACTGTTATTCAGTGTTTAATCAAGAAAAAATAGAAACACACGGAGCAAATTCACGTTTGTGGTTCATCATATCAGAGGTGACTTCAGGGATTCGAATCATTATCAAAAAATTATATTTTTATATTAGACAATATTAGAGATCTAATAACCTGCTGTAATCACAGGAACTGTCTTCAGTTCATTTTCTGTACCAAAGGAAAAAGGGTTATATTGGGGTTTTTTTTTAACTGTTTTGTATTTTATTTTATTTTATTTTATTTTTTTAAATAAATAAGATAAAGCTGATGAGCCATATATTGAGCAGCAGTATATTTCATGTCAAAAGGAGTACTACAAATGCAGTATTTGCTCTGAGGATGTTGATAGAGAAGTACAGAGAAGTCCACAATGACTACAATGTTTGCAGATGACATTGTGATCTGCAGTGAGAGCAGGGAACAGGTGGAGGAGAAGTAAATAATAATATTATTAATATAATACGATGTTTATGTTAAATAATATTTCAAAACTTAGTTAATAAACAAGTGATTTAGTTCATAACATAGTACAAAAACTAGGTAGTTTAGAACCTTATTTGTTCAAAACCTAATGGGTTAGTTAGTAAGTTAGTTATTTAGTTAGTTAGTCAGTTAATTGAGAAACTGGTTAGTTAAAATCCTAGTTAGTTGTTTAGTTTGACACCTTAGTTATTTTGTTCAAAAACTAGTTTAAACCTAGCTTGTCAGTTTAAAACCTAGTTAATAATTATAATAATTTAACAGTGTAAACATAAACAATTGAATAAACTTAAATAATAATTAAATAATAACATCATTAACATAAATAACATAAATAACATGAATGCACTGTTTATTTTAAATAATAATTCATAACTTAGTGAGTTAGTTCAAAATCTAGTTTCAGGACACCGATGTTCAGATCTTGGACAGAGAAGATAAATGGTTTGAGAGAGGAGTGAAAGAGGCCATCTTTGAACGGGGGGGGGGGGGTCTGCGACATCACCTTTCTCCCATTTATAATCATGTCCTTTCAAAACTCCCAAAAAGATTGTCTCAACAGATTGACCCAGGTGATGGGTCTCATGCTCATGACCCTCATTAGCATACAAAGGTGTAACTCACATCTCAGTGACCCCCTCTGACACCCCCACCAACAATCGTTGAGGAACCAGATGGGTTTCAATGACGGTCGTTGGAATGTGAATATCACTGACCACACCCCCCAGGGTTAATAATGTGGGACATGATCAGCCACCCTCTGAACTGAAGCAGTCTCTTGGATGAGAGACGAAACGTCTTCAAGAACTTTCTTAACGTCCAGTGGATCGACTCATGACCTGGATGACTGAGAACCTACACAGACCGTTTAAAACCTAGTTAGTTAGTTAGTTAGTTAGTTAGTTAGTTCAAAAACTAATTCATTTAAAGCCTATTAGTTAGTTTCTAGTTAGTTGTCTTTGTAGTCTGTGCCTGTATATTAATAATATATATATATATGATATAATAGTAATGACATTTCTACGATGTCTCTGACAGTTTTTAAGCGTTTTTGGAGATTCACAGCTGACTACAGACTTCAGCCTCAGCCTCTTCATCAGTGGAAGACCTCTGATGACCTCAGAGACCCCACAAAGATTCAGGGGGCTGAACAACAGACGGGTTTATTTTCAAGTAAGTCTCTGGAAATTTAATCCACTACTGTCTATAACAGGAGCATCACAGCTTATGTGAACTTTTGCAAACAGGACAATGAAAAGTTTGTCTTCCTTTCTAACATGAAGTAGAAGTAGCTCAGAATTCCACTTCAGTACAATACATAAGACAAACCTGCTGTCAGCTTCAACCAGTAGTTATAAAATTAAATTTATAATAGTATACTTATCTTCTTCTTTTCCTTTCGGCTTTTCCCTTCAGGGGTCGCCACAGCGAATCAATTTCCTCCATCTAGCCCTGTCCTTTGAATCCTCTTCTCTCACACCAACTACCTTCATGTCTTCCCTCATTACATCCATAAACCTCCTCTTTGGTCTTCCTCTAGGCCTCCTGCCTGGCAGTTCAAAACTCAGCATCCTTCTACCAATATATTCACTATCTCTCCTCTGGACATGTCCAAACCATCTCAGTCTGGCCTCTCTGACTTTATCTCCAAGACCTCTAACATGTGCTGTCCCTCTGATGTACTCATTCCTGATCCTATCCATCCTGGTCACTCCCAGAGAGAACCTCAGCATCTTCATCTCTGCTACCTCCAGCTCTGTCTCCTGTCTTTTCTTCAGTGACACTGTCTCTAGACCAAACAACATCGCTGGTCTCACCACAGTTTTGTACACCTTTCCCTTCATTTTAGCTGAAACTCTTCTATCACACATCACACCTGACACTTTCCTCCACCCGTTCCATCCTGCCTGTACACGCTTCTTCACCTCTTTTCCACACTCTCCATTGCTCTGGACTGTTGAGCCTAAGTACTTAAAATCCTCCACCTTCTTGATCTCTTCTCCCTCTAACCTCACTCTTCCACTTGGGTTCCTCTCATTCACACACATGTACTCTGTCTTACTGCGGCTAACCTTCATTCCTCTCCTTTCCAGGACAAACCTCCACTTCTCTAGCTTCTCCTCCACCTGTTCCCTGCTCTCACTACAGATCACAATGTCATCTGCAAACATCATAGTCCATGGAGATTCCTGTCTAACCTCGCCTGTCAGCCTGTCCATCACCATGGCAAACAAGAAGGGGCTCAGAGCTGATCCCTGATGCAGTCCCACCTCCACCTTGAACTCCTCTGTCACACCTACAGCACACCTCACCACTGTCTTACAGTCTTCATACATGTCCTGCACCGTTCTAACATACTTCTCTGCCACTCCAGACTTCCTCATACAATACCACAGTTCCTCTCTGGGCACCCTGTCATAAGCTTTCTCCAGATCTACAAAAACACAATGCAGCTCCCTCTGGCCTTCTCTGTACTTCTCTATCAACATCTTCAGAGCAAATACTGCATCTGTAGTACTCTTTTTTGGCCTGAAACCATACTGCTGCTCACAAATGTTCACTTCTGCCCTTAGTCTAGCTTCCACTACTCTCTCCCATAACTTCATTGTATGGCTCATCAGCTTTATTCCTCTGTAGTTGCCACAACTCTGCACATCTCCCTTGTTCTTAAAAATGGGCACCAGCACACTTCGCCTCCATTCCTCAGGCATCTTCTCACTATCTAAGATCCTGTTGAACAACCCAGTCAGAAACTCTACCGCCACCTCTCCTAGACCCTTCCATACCTCTACAGGTATATCATCAGGACCGACTGCCTTTCCACTCTTCATCCTCTTCAATGCCCTCCTCACTTCATCCTGACTAATCTTTGCTACATCCTGGTCCACAACAGTCACCTCTTCTAGTCTTTGTTCCCTCTCATTTTCCACGTTCATCAACTCTTCAAAGTACTCTTTCCATCTTCCCATCACACTACTGGCACCTGTCAATAGACTTCCATCCCTATCCTTAATCACCCTAACCTGCTGCACGTCCTTCCCATCTCTGTCTCTCTGTCTTGCCAACCGGTATAGATCAGTCTCTCCCTCCTTACTGTCCAACCTAGCATACAAGTCATCATAAGCTTCTTGTTTGGCCTTTGCTACCTCTACCTTCACCTTACGCTGCATCTCCCTGTACTCCTGTCTACTCTCCTCAGTCCTCTCAGTGTCCCACTTCCTCTTGGCTAACCTCTTTCTCTGTATACACTCCTGTACCTCCTCATTCCACCACCAAGTCTCCTTATCTACTTTCCTTCCAGATGACACACCAAGTACTCTCCTACCTGTCTCCCTGATCACATTAGCTGTAGTTGTCCAGTCATCTGGAAGCACCTCCTGACCACCCAGAGCCTGTCTTAACTCCTTCCTAAAAGTCATGCAACACTCTTCCTTTTTCAGCTTCCACCATTTCGTCTTCTGCTCTGCCTTTGCCCTCTTCATCTTCCTCACCACCAGAGTCATCCTACACACCACCATCCTATGCTGTTTGGCTACACTCTCACCTACCACTACTTTGCAGTCACTGATCTCTTTCAGGTTACACCGTCTACACAAGATGTAGTCTACCTGTGTGCTCCTACCACCACTCTTATAAGTCACTCTATGTTCCTGCCTCTTCTGGAAGAAAGTATTCACTACAGCCATTTCCATCCTTTTTGCAAAGTCAACTACCATCTGTCCTTCTGCGTTCCTCTCCTGGATACCAAACCTGCCCATCACCTCCTCATCACCTCTGTTTCCTGCACCAACATGTCCATTGAAGTCTGCTCCAATGACAACTCTCTCACTTCTAGGCATGCTCTGCATCACTTCATCAAAGTCCGACCAGAATTTCTCCTTCTCCTCCAGCTCACATCCTACCTGTGGAGCATACCCGCTAACAACATTGAACATCACACCTTCTATTTCTAGCTTCAGACTCATCACTCTATCTGACACTCTTTTTACCTCCAGGACATTCCTAACAAACTCCTCCTTCAAGATAACTCCTACTCCGTTTCTCTTCCCATCTACACCATGATAGAACAACTTGAACCCTGCTCCTAAACTTCTAGCCTTGCTACCTTTCCACCTGGTCTCCTGGACACACAGTATGTCTACCTTCCTCCTCTGCATCATGTCAACCAACTCTCTACCTTTTCCTGTCATAGTTCCAACATTCAACGTCCCTACTCTCAGTCCTATACTCTTGGTGTTCCTCTTCTCTTTCTTCGTGCGAACGCACTTTCCTCCTCTCCTTCTTCGACCAACAGTAATCCAATTTCCACCGGCGCCCTGTAGGTCAACAGCGCCGATGGCGGTCGTTGTTAACCCGGGCCTCGACCGATCCGGTATGGAAGTCATAGGTTTGATTCGCATATTTGATTTGGCAAAAGTTTTACGCCGGATGCCCTTCCTGACGCAACCCTCTTTATTTATCCGGGCTTGGGACCGGCACAATAAGACACTGGCTTGTGTCCTCTTGCGGCTACATTTATAATAGTACACTTATAATATATTTAATTTCTATTTAAATATTTAGTTGCTGCTTTCCTGTGGTTTAACGTAATTTAAAAGCTTTAAATTACATAGTAGAATAGTAACATTGTAATCAGGGAGTGAAGGTACTAACTCAGTGTTTTCTGATGCCAATGACAGGACTAAGAACGTTCCTGAGGAAGAAAATCCATACCAGGAGACGTGGGTCTCAATCTCAGTCCATGGAGACACAGGAGCCGGACAAGAAAATCAGTCCAGTGAAGAAGAAGAAGAAGAATCAGTTTGAGGATAAATATTGTCAACTGTACCGACTCGGTGATGGAGGCCATGGATCTGTGTACGTGGGTTACAGGAAAAAAGATTTTCTCCGCGTAGCGATCAAGCACATTCCCCAGGCCTTCGTTTTCCGTGAAGACGACGACAGGAGCAAGATGCCTCTTGAAGTGCTTGTCATGATGAAGATGAGTCAACAAGCAGGAGGATCGGTTGGCCAGTCAGCATCCATTTCCCTCCTGGACCACTACGACCTGGAGGAGGAGCTCATCATCGTCATGGAATGTCCATTTCCAGCGGTTGACCTCTTGAATTACAGCAAGTCCAGAGGAGGTACTTTGGAGGAAGAGGAGGCCAGACTCTTCTTCAAGCAGCTGGTGGAAGCTGTCAGAGAACTTGATGCCAACAAGATTTTCCATGCAGACATCAAAATGGAAAATATCTTGGTTGACATCAGCAGCGGTGTTCCACGTTTGAGGATAATTGACTTTGGTCTAAGCATGTTTATCAACGACGGGGACACAATCGAAGATATATTTCCTGGAGCTCCGTGCTATGACCCACCAGAGTGGTACTGGAGTTCAGTGTACAGCAGTAGGCCTGTTACTGTGTGGCAGATGGGAGTGGTTCTCCATGACATGCTGCACAGAGACTTTAATACAACGTTTTTCTTGGAGAATGGCCTCCGTATCAGTCAGAAGTTGTCTCCAAACTGCCAAAACGTGTTGCGTCTGTGTCTGGCTGAGGACCCTCAGCAGCGTCCCACTCTGGAGCAGCTCCTGAGTCATTCCTGGCTGGAATGAACCATAAGTCAACCCCCTGCTGGCCCATCGTCCCTGAGGGAAACTGAATCAGTGCCTGTATAATATTTTTTCTTGTATATAACATGTATTGTGAATGCATTTGTTTCGTAAACCATTGTCAATAAATTTGTGTGATTACTTTTAAGTCATTTCATATCAGAGTTCATGTTTTACATCAGCACAAATCTGACATGAGAGATATTAAAGGCTGATTCAGTAATTAACAAAATAACAAAGCAGGTTATTATTTGTCAATGTTAAATAATGCCAGTCAGAAGGTCGGACAGCTGAGCACTTTTGGAGTCCCGAATTTCTTTTTACTCGTAAAACACACAATGGGTGTACAAATTCAGGCACAACACAAAGAGGTTGTACTCAGTCACTTGATTTTAATGTGTTTCATGTGGTTCGGGCATAATATGAAGTACATGTTGTTTTGCCACTGTGTTCATTATGGAGCAAATAGCTACTGTTTGTAAAATTATTATGAGCAAAAATGTAAAATAATTGATTGCGTACACGTGACTGTTACTTTTGAAAAAGTTCTAACTTGAGGTTTAATGTCTCCCTACTGTGACCTGTAGAGGGAAGTAACGTCATGAAATTCCACACAATGAATGGCAAAACTCAGGTTTTCAACCATTGAGATAGATCTGAGAAGATTGGCGTCTTTCTTAACACTGGAAAAATACTACTACTACTACTACTACTACTACTACTACTACTACTAATAATAATAAAAACAGAAACAACAACAACAATAATAATAATGATAATAATAATAATGATATTAATAATAATAATAATAAGGAGTAATACAATAATAATAATATAATAATACATTAGCAGGCCTGTTACTGTGTGGCAGATGGGAGTGGTTCTCTATAACATGCTGCACCAACACTTTTTGAAGAGCCTCTGCATCAGTCAGAAGTTGTCTCCAAACTGCCAAAACGTGTTGCGTCTGTGTCTGGCTGAGGACCCTCAGCAGCGTCCCACTCTGGAGCAGCTCCTGAGTCATTCCTGGCTGGAATGAACCATAAGTCAACCCCCTGCTGGCCCATCGTCCCTGAGCAAAACTGAATCAGTGCCTGTATCTTTTCTTGTATATAACATGTGTATTTGTTTAGTAAATCTTTTGTCAATAAATTTGTGTGATAATTTTGTGTCCGAGTTCATGTTTTATATCAGCACAAATACTACATGAGGGATGTTAAAAGCTGATTCAGTAATTTTGGTTGCATGTCATAAAATGATTCAAAGTAGGTTATCATTTGTCACTCATGAATAATGGGAGAATGAAATCAGGAAGCACACGAACACAAGTACAGTCCACCGTAATGATGGAACTGAAGTGGCTTTTCACTCTGATATAAACCACAAAGGAAAACCACCATGGACCCTGACAGTAAAGGGATAACGTTCCCAGGTGCTGAAAAGTGAAAATGTGTAACTAGCATCACTGCCCACTAGATGGCGCTTCAAGCTAAATCTGAAAAGAAAGGTTTAAACTGGTGAAGTATCTGCGCCCTAGATGAGGGAGTTTATTACTTTAAGTAAAAAAATATTTCCAATCCTTTCTAACTTTCTAACAGGGACAAAGCGAAAGGTTTTTTTTTGTGTTGGCTATGCCAGTCAGAGAAGGTACTCTGATCAGATCTCACCTGTAGATGGAGGCCCCGCCTCCGCGATTCATGTCAAATTAAGTTGAATAAAAACAAACCTTTTGGAGGCCACGCCCAGCAGCAAACTGTCGCCATGGAGATGCACAAAAACAATTGCGTGTAAAATGACATAAATCCTCTTGAGTGGTGAGACTGACTCGTATTTCAAGCTCGAGTCATTTTTTCTGGTCTCCGTCTCCAGTGACTGAGGACAGAAGTTCTGCTCGATGTGAAGATCCAGAAAGTTCTGCAGACGGTGAGTTTAAAACGACTGTGGTCCGGACACAGGTTCCACCTGAGAACAGGGTCCATGAAGGTTCCACGGTTTCTGGATTCAGACTGAAAAGTAAACAGATCGGAACCTTTGACCCAGAACCAGCTGATCCGGGTCATAACCTCTTCCCCAGTAGTGACCAGTGATAAAGAAAGCTACCTCAGCCCCGCCCCTCCACCCACCTGACATTTAGCCCGGCCAATCAGTCATCCCTGTCTCAGCAAACATGTCCACATTCATGCTGGTCTGTGAATGTACCGCCCACTGAACACCAGCGTGTGTATGTGTGTGTGTGTGTGTGTGTGTGTGTGTGTGTGTGTGTGTGTGTGTGTGTGTGTGTGTGTGAACCAACCTTCGTCACACCCTGAGGGGTTGTGTGAGTTCTCAGCCTGTTGACTGTTCGTGTGTGTGTGCGCAATATTTTCTAAAATATCTAAATAAATTTGATATCTATCAGTTGCGTGACTTTTTTTTAGTCCCGTTCAGGAATCACAAACATTTAAGGGACTTAAAACCTTTTGAATCCGGTGACCAATCAGAACCAGGCATCAACATCTGGACGCAACGCTGAAGCTAACTAAACGTTAGCAGGACAGCTGTCAGAAACAACTTCTTCACACAGATCTTTATGCTGCTGGAACTCTATTTGTCTTTTTAAAGAAGGAAAACAGGACTGAACAAAACCCTGAACAAAAATACTTGAGCGCCCCTAACCCTAAATTGCCAGCGAGAACAGCCGGCAGCAGGAACGTGGGTATTGGGTTTGCGCCGGTCCTCACAGGTAGAAGAGGAGGTCATCCAGCTTCATGTTGGGCTCCCTGTGGAGGCTCTGGCCCACCAGGAAGGCCAGCTTGTGGGCGTACTGGCAGGGAGCCGGCACCCGGATCACCCCCTAAAGCACCAGAGGGAACAGGTCAGAACCCCAGACCTCGGTGACCTCTGCTAAGGGGTCAGGTCAGGACCAGGGTTTGTTCTGGTCATGTGATCAAAATCAGTTTACAACAAATGCCACTTCCCACTGATAGAGACTGGTTAGCTTGTGTTTCATGACAAGTTCACAACACTGGACCCACTGTGGCACGTCAGACACCTGGGTGAGGTCATCACTGTTAATATGTAGAATCAGTTCAAGCTCTCCAAAGTGGAATGGTTACCACTGATACTTACACAGGTAAAGTCAGATTCTGCAGCACTGACCTCAGCTGAGTTCCTGTTTGTCCAGGATGGGGTCCAGATGCTCGCTATCCAGAGAACTTCATACAGGATGCACAGCTTCTGCACTGGAATGGTCCGTTCAAACCGTGGAATTACCCGGCTGTTCACCTGGATCTGTGGGAGAAGTGGTTCATCCCAGACCCCTCCAAAAAGTTTTCATTGGTACGACCTTAGATCGACCACTGACAACTTTGGAACCTACCATGTTAGACCCACTGGGGATATGAAGCGTGTGAGGGGCAAGACTTTCTTAAACAATAATAAATTATGTAACAAAATATTAATTTTTCATTCAGTACAGGAGAATGTTCTTGAGAAGTTGTCGGACAAACTGCTTGAGAAACCATTTGTGCTGTTTGTCAGGTCAATTCAGGAACTGCGACCCTTTCTGTTGTAGCAGATAAAGCCACCACATTTGTACTTGTATGAATGTGCTCCAAGTGAAAAAAACTCCCATCTAGACACATAGACACAAAACTCAAAAGTATTCTGACATGCAAGATTAAACGTGTTTGCACACTGATGTATTTAGTCTGGTTTATTGAGTTGATCAACTGTCTTATTCTTTAGATAAAGGTCAAACTTGTCAATTAAACTGTGAATAAACATTTCCACTTACATTCTGTTGCCTACACACCAGATTACCACAGCAAGGTAATGTCTCTACTCAGCGACAGCAGCACTGATGAGACCCTGAAGCACGACCCAACCAGCAGCTACAAAAACAACGTTGTGGAATGCCTACAAATGGAGGAAACTATAAACCACCTGCTATACCATTGCCTGTACCCTGGGGAAGCCATTCCATGCATATATGGGCTCCACAAAATCATAAAGAAGGAGACCCTTCTGCATCACATACGACATCGCCAAGCATGTTGCCACCATCTTGGCCCCATTCGTAAGGAAGAACCACTACCAAATACAGAACTCCATGGACATTGTGGAAAAGGTGAGAGGACTGAGATTGGATACAGATGAGACCATGGTATCCTATGACGTCACCTCCCTGTTCACATGTGTTCATGCAATGGAGGCAGTGGAAGCAGTAAAGCAACGGCTTTCACAGGACAACACCCTCAGCGACAGGACAAACTTCAACCCTGACCAGATCTGCCAACTTCTGGACCTCTGCCTAAACAGCAACTTTTTCCAGTACAGAGGGAGCTTCTATAGGCAGAAACACGGATGTGCCATGGGCTCTCAGGTGTCTCCTGTTGTGTCCAATCTGTACATGGAAGAAGTGGAACACATGGCCCTGACCTCGTTCAAAGGAGCAACACCAAGCCACTGGTTCCGGTACATGGACGACACAAGAGCAAAATCCACGAGGTGCAACCTTTCACCGGACACATCAACTCGGTGGACAGCAACATCAAAGATGACGGAAGTGTGAGTGTTGGGGTATACAGGACTCCAACACAAACAGACCAACACCTGTTTTTTGACTCTCACCATCCATTGGGGCACCAGCTTGGCGCCATCAGGACACTGACAAACAGGCCTGACAAGTCACCAACCAGTACCCAAGACCAGGTGAAAGAACAGGATATCCTGACTGGACCTTTGTGAAGGCTCACAGAAGATCCAGAAGAATAACACAGTGAGGACAGAAGAGAAGGAGAGCAGGCGTAACGGTACAGTGATCCCATGTGTGTCTGGAGTGTCTGAAAAACTGAGGAAGATTTTTGACAAACACCAGATTCTTGTGTATTTTAAGCGTTTTTGGAAACGCTGCCCCTTCATCCAGTGCTGTCCACCCTCCTGTGTGGTGTGGTCCAGGAATCTATTTTCTTACAGTTAGAATCAGGAAATCCACTCAATCTCAATGTCTTCTGCGCATGCGCGAGCAGGCTGCAGTTTCCTCTGCTCAGAGCGAGTTTGTTTGCATAATTTTGCGTTTTTTTTCTATGTTTCTGCGTGTATTTTTCTAACGTAAAATTATATAATGTATAGTGATATGCTAGTGTACTCCAGGGAGGAGTTGATGTCTCTGAGGGTCAAAGGAGACCCAGCAACACGCGATCTCATCCCCGCTGAGCTCCGACGGAGATATCGCGGATGCCGAGCGGGTCGAGTTGAAAGGACTAGACTAACAGCTAGAGCCGCTAACCGGAGGAGAGTCAAGCCCTCCGTCCCCTCCGTCATCATGGGGAACGTGAACTCTCTACCCAACAAGTTGGACGAACTGACGGCGCTGTGCAGGACTGATCATCGCTACCGGGAGACCAGCTTGTTGGTGTTCTCTGAGACGTGGCTAACTGGAGACGTGCCGGACGCTAACGTCCGACTAACCGGCTTCTCCTCCGTCCGAGCGGACCGGGACACGAACACCGCCGGTAAGAAGAAAGGAGGTGGATTAATCATTTATACCAACGATAGATGGTGCCATCCGGGACATGTGACGGTGAAATCAACACTGTGTAACCGCGACCTGGAGCTAACAGCTGTTAGCATCAGACCCTACTACCTGGCGCGTGAATTCTCACACGTCATCGTCCTCTCCGTCTACATCCCTCCACGTGCGGACCCTGAGGCGGCACGAGAGACCATCTGTGGGACCACCTCTGCTCTTCGGACCCGGCACCCGGAGGCGCTCGTCATCATCACCGGTGACTTTAACCACGTCACCTTGGACTCATCTCTCCCCACAATGGTCCAGTGTGTAGACTGTCCCACACGGAAGAACAGAACCATCGATCTGTTCTACGCTAATGCTAAGGAGGCATACACCGCCACCCCCCTCCCTCCACTAGGTAAATCAGACCACAACCTAGTGTACCTACAGCCCACCTACATCCCGCTGGTGAAACGGCTGCCAGCAACAACACGACAGGTCAGGAGGTGGTCCCCGGAAACAGAGGAGATGCTGAGGAACTGCTTCCAGATCACCGATTGGGATGTTATTGTGGGCTCACATGGGGAAGACATTGAGGGGGCAGCTCAGTGTTTTACAGACTACATAAACTTCTGTGTGGACACCGTGGCCCCTGTCAGGACAATCAGGTGTTACCCCAACAACAAACCATGGGTAACCAAGGAAGTCAAGGCTGTCCTGAACAGGATGAAGCGGGCGTTCAGGAGCAAGAACGAGGAGGAGATGAGGAAGGCCCAGAAGGAAGTGAGACTCTGCCTGAGGGAGGCCAAGGAGGCGTACAGGAGGAAGCTGGAGAAGCAGCTGGGGCGCAACCAAGTGCGGGAGGTCTGGAATGGGATGAGAACCATCACCGGACACGGGAAAGGGCGCAGCACTGTGGAGGGGAATATTGAACGAGCGAATGAACTTAACAGCTTTTTCAATCGGTTCAGCTCCCCCACCACTCCCGGCTCCTCGTCCCAGGCCTCTCCTGGCCTACAGGCCTCTCCTGGCCCTACAGACCGCTCCACTGATGCTCCCTCCTCCTGTGCTTCCTCTCCTTCCACCCCTGGCACTTCTCCCGAGCCCACTCCAAGAACTGCGAAGCTCAACGGCCCCACCTCAACCACTGGACTTCCAACCTCGCCACAACCTCCTGCTCCCACCACGACCGAGACCATCATCACTGCAGACCTGGTGACGACAACGCTGAGGAGGCTCCGTCCCTACAAGGCGGCTGGACCAGATAAGGTCTCCCCAAGACTCCTCCGAGCCTGTGCTTCGGAACTAGGGGACCCCCTGCAACAATTGTTCAACCTCAGTCTGCGGCTGGGGAGGGTCCCGTCACTGTGGAAGACCTCCTGCATTGTCCCTGTACCCAAGAAAGGACGCCCTACTGAGCTCAACGACCACCGACCGGTCGCTCTTACCTCCCACGTAATGAAGACCCTAGAGCGACTGGTCCTGGAGCTCATGCGTCCACAGGTGCAGGGTGCTATGGACCCTCTCCAGTTTGCCTATCAGGCCAAGGTTGGGGTTGAAGATGCTGTCATGTACCTCCTCCATTGCACACTCTCCTACCTGGACGCCGGGGGCTGTGCCGTCAGAGTGCTCTTCTTCGACTTTTCGAGTGCCTTCAACACCATCCAGCCCCAGCTCCTGCAGGATAAACTGACCTCCATGGCTGTGGACCCCTACCTCGTGAGCTGGATTACGGACTACCTAACGGACAGACCCCAGTACGTCCGTATGGGGGACTGCTTGTCTTCTATGGTGACCAGCAGCACGGGGGCGCCACAGGGGACCGTTCTATCCCCCATTCTCTTCACCCTCTACACATCAGACTTCAAGCACAACTCGGATACATGCCACATACAGAAGTACTCCGATGACACCGCGATAGTGGCATGTATCCGGGAGGGTGATGAGGGGGGGTACAGGGCATTGGTGGCTGACTTCGTGGAGTGGTGCCAACAGAACCAGCTCCAGCTCAACGTCTCCAAGACAAAGGAGATGGTTCTGGATTTCCGGCGGGCACCTCCCTCTCCACAGCCGGTGATCATCAATGGCAGTGAGGTGGAGGTGGTAGAAAACTATAAGTACCTGGGACTGCAGCTAGACAGCAGACTGGACTGGTCACTCAACTCCAACTGTGTGTACAAGAAGGGGCAGAGCAGGATGTACTTCCTAAGGAGGCTGGCCTCCTTCAACATCTGTCCTAAGCTCCTTTTCATGTTCTATCAGTCCGTAGTCTCCAGTGTGCTGTCATACGCCATTGTGTGTTGGGGTGGGGGGGCCAGGAAAAGAGATATGGACCGTCTGAACAGACTCATCCGCAGAGCGGGCTCAGTGGTCGGGCTGAGCCTGGACTCTGTGGATATGCTTCTGGAGAGCAGGACCATGTCTAAAATTAAGGCCATCATGAACAACACCAGGCACCCCCTACACACCACCTTCTCCCAGCAGAGAAGCACCTTCAGCGGCAGACTGCTGTCACACAGCGCCTCCACAGAGAGGCTGAGGTCCTCCTTCGTGCCCCGTGCCATCAGGGGGTACAATGACTCTCTCAGGAGGAGCGGGGGGGAGGTGGCGAGGTCAGCACGGGGTTGAAAATGGATTTAATTTAATTTAAATTTAATTTTATACTGTTGTATATATATATATATATATATATAATTTATTTATTTTTTATACTGTTTTTATATTTTAATTCAATTTTATACTGTTTAGATTTTATTTTATACTGTTTATATTTTAATACTGTAATATTTTTAAATTTTATACCGTTTATATTTTTAGCTATAGTTTAGTATATAAGTCCTGTTAGTGCTGCATGTGCCTGTCTGTTAGTGTAATGTATGTCTTGTGGTATGTCCTGTGATGTCAGTGTTTCCTTTTCTCCTGGTGTTTATCCAGTATTATTTGTTAAGTAATGCCTGAGCAGTGGATATATGCAATTTCCTCCGGGATTAATAAAGTATCTATCTATCTATCTATCTATCTATCTATCTATCTATCTATCTATCTATCTATCAATTTATGCCATTCAGGAGACTTTGACAATATTGACAGGCATTTTTCATCATTTTTGTCAGTATCTTGATTCATCCATCAACTTTATGTTCCGCTGATCATGTTAAAAGGAGGCTGGAGAGTTTGGAGCAGGCTGGGCAGGAGGAGTATGGCCTGGACAAGTTGGCAGTTTGTCGTACATGAAGAACAACCAGTCACACTTACATTTATGCCTCTGGGCAAATAAAAGACACCAGTTCATCTTTACACGTGTTTTTGTGGTGACAGGAAGCTGGAGAGATCCGACACCAAACTCTACCTGGAGAAGTTTTTATAGAGACAGAATTATGTTTTAACACTGTTTTATTTTAATTAGTTAACAGGAGAACCAGTGTGTCTTAATGGAGGAGTGAGTTCTACAGTGTTATTTAGTTTACAGTGAATTAGTAAGAGTTTCTGCCCCCTCCACAGGCAGTAAAGACTGCAGTGAAATGTCCTGTTTGGAGATGAAGTGATGTTTGTGTTGTGGTTCAGTGACTTCACAGCTGGATGTTCACTGACGCGGAGCTGGACAGACAGAACCTGGACAGACAGACAGATGAAGCTGCTGCTCAGTTCTGTCAGACCTTCACCTTCATATGATTGTCTGACTCATATGACTGGAAAGAACACAGTCCGCTCTGTTTCCTCTGAGTTCATATGAACGGGTCTGAATTGACGGGGCGCCACCTGCAGGCAGGAGGCTGGAAAAACAGTTCAAAACGTAAAGGAATCAAAAACTGCTCAATTCTGTTGCCTGTGGCAACGCTCAAAGACTGCACAAGTCCAGACCACATGTTCCAATACATTTATAGGAATAAAACCTGTAATCCTTATAAACTCTGCCTAAGCCTGTTCTAATTTTTGGAATGTGGGTTATTCAGTCGGTTTAACAAATTTATTCCCAGGTTGCAGACTGTAATTTCATCTGTGCTGTATGTCGTGCATACATGGTACATTTAAAAATAAAGTTGACTATGTTTTTTCAAATATAAATGGGTCTTCTCTGCTGTCCAGGCACCCATTGTTTTTCATCATACACAATATTCGGAAATTTCCATATTAATTTAAGAAATATTGTACATTATTTCATATCATAGCATTAAATATTAATCAATAATGTAGAAAAACAAATCTGCTTTCGTTAAATTGTTATTAATAATTTTTTGTTTGTGCTTTAACGCAAATAATAAACGAGACGAAGCTGCTTGATTTCTGCTCAGGATTTGGTGTTTAATTCATATTAAAATGAGAGTCGGAGGCTTTTAAAGTCATATTTGTCGGCTTTTTAATATTTATTTCAGATGTGAAAAACAATGAGCCAAAGTTGCACATGAAGCTGTCAGATAGCGTCACAATGTTAAAGTGTTTCCACAATTTTTATATTTATTATAATTAATTTTTTTTAATCATAATTGCCTGATGTAGTATTAAATATTTCCTCATAGTCCTTCGTTTCTGGTCTGAATTATGAGATTATTTTTTTAATTCGGACCCAGCGGGTCCCAAACCGGTTCGTTTTCCAGACAACGGCTGAGTCCATAACGCTGCTGCAGCCGGTGACGTCACAAAGACCCTAACTTCAAAGCCAAACCGCCTCAGGTATCAACACCTGTGTAACGTTACTGAGATAAACCCTCACAGTTACACTACAGTCAGCACCGAGATCCGAGCAGCACTCAACTTGTTTCTGTCATCGATCTGCAGCCATGAAAGGTAAATCCACCAACATTTAATTCCACCCGTGGAAAACTGTTATTCAGTGTTTAATCAAGAAAAAATAGAAACACACGGAGAAAATTCACGTTTGTGGTTCATCATATCAGAGGTGACTTCAGGGATTCGAATCATTATCAAAAAATTTGGATTACAAGTATTGCAAAATGAAATTTGAAAATTGATGATCTCTAATTACATCCCATGAAGCGATGATGTAATTGTCAGTGTTTGTGTTTTCGTCCTTCCATCCACTAAATATCTTTTATCTTTCTATCTGTTGCAGATAGAAAGATAAAACAAAAAGCACAAAATCCTCGGGCAACAAAGGGGATGAAAATGAGATGATGACCTTGACCTTGAGAAAACTAAGTCAAGGTCAAATTTCAACTTTTGTTCATTTTTTGCACATATCTTAGGAACCGGATGAGATAGAAAAACGAACCAAAAGGCGTTATATTCAGGGAGGCAAAAGGATAAAAATGAGATCAGAACATTGACCTTGAAAAACTAGGTCAAGGTCAAATTTTTACTTTTATACCATTTTCGGAACACCTCTCTGATACCTGATGAGATTTAATCACAAAACGAAAAGCAACATATTCAGGAAGCCAGAGGCACAAAAATGTGATGATGACCTTCACCTTTGGAAAATTAGGTCAATGTCATACTCGATAGAACATTATAGAAGTCATTGCTGAAAGTAAGGAACATTATGAAAGTAAGTCAGGGTAAAATTTTGAATTCAGGGATGTCGCAGTCTCTGACTGCCTTGTTTAATTTGTCTTTGTCGGCAGTGTCTGTATATTAATAATATACATATAATATAATTGTAATGAGATTTCTACAATGTCTCTGACAGTTTTTAAGCGTTTTTGGAGATTCACAGCTGACTACAGACTTCAGCCTCAGCCTCTTCATCAGTGGAAGACCTCTGATGACCTCAGAGACCCCACAAAGATTCAGGGGGCTGAACAACAGACGGGTTTATTTTCAAGTACGTCTCTGGAAATTTAATCCACTACTGTCTATAACAGGAGCATCACAGTTTGTGAACTTTTGCAAACAAGACAACAAAGTTTGTCTTCCTTTCTAACATGAAGTAGAAGTAGCTCAGAATTCCACTTCAGTACAATACATAAGACAAACCTGCTGTCAGCTTCAACCAACAGTTATAAAATTAAATTTCTAATAGTATACTTATATGTAGCCAGGTCAAATAGACAATGCATTTATAATAAAGCGGTTACACATTTCTTCATGCTGCCTGGTGTTACGTTGTTGGTTGGCCAGTAGGAGTCGCACTTTTAGTTGCGTCCACGGGACGTTTACCTGGGCTGACGTCTGTTCACGTGGGATGTTAGTGGCGCGAAAGTTATGCATCTGACGTCGGGTCACGTGGGACGTAATTGGCGCGCTGCAGTCGCACACTCACGTTGTGGATGAGACAGATGCGGAGCGGAGACAGGTGGTTATCACCGAGTTTGAAAAAGACGCCAAATTGACCACGTTGTGGAGGATAAGATTAATTTCTTGGCGTAAGTAATCTTAAGGTTGTTATTTCAGTTTGGGCATTATATGAAAGAATTATTTTGGTGATGTTGCTGACTGATTCCGTTTATGCAGAGGGGAGAGCACACCGCTTGACGTGCTTTTCAAGTGTTCGTCGTCATTTCTAGAAGTGAAACCCTGTTTAGGATATTAAGGTATGTGTAATAACTACAATGTACTGTGTATCCAAGATGTTTCTGTGATGTTGTATTGCACATGTATTTTTAGAATGATGCTCAGGAGTGTGTATTTTATTTTATAGAAATTGCCACTACTGTTGTCTTGTCTTGTCTGGTGTTGTCTTGTGAAGGTTAAGTTTTAGTTTTAATCAAAGTTTTATTTGTTATCTTTTATTTTTCCTTTATTATCCTCCAAATCGTTTCGGGGAGGTAAATGGAAATTTTATTGTTTATGTTTTAATAAACTGCCAATTCGACCAAATTTAATGCTGTCCTCTACCTGAGTTGGGGGGGAGAACAGTCGGGAAATAGAACCCACATTTGGGGAGCCCTCAGACTGTGTGTGTGTCTCGGTGTTGTCCGGCTGGCCACACATAGCCTGGTCACATAACCGCTCCTCTTTTTGGTGTCAGAAGTGGGATTTCCAGGTTGATTTGGCCTATAGATTATTTTTTGTGGTTTGATAAGATTTTGGTAGTGCTAGCGCCTAGTAACAAGACAACAGTAGTGGTGAAGAGGAGTTCTGCCCAGCCTGGTGAGAGTACCACTGCTACGTGAGGACGAGACGTCAGCGGCACGGGGCTAGGGGACCAGAGAAACAAGAATTCCCAGAGACTGTGAGGTTCAAAAAGAGACATTACATGATGTCGGAAGGGGAAGAAACCCCAGGGGTGTCCATGCCAGTCCAAGTCGGGGGAGAGTCGGCTGCATCATCTGCAGCGAGTGGAGATCACCTGTCAAGTCTACAGTCACAATTAACTGAGCTGAGTAAAAAACATGATGCTGTGATGTCCAGGATTGCCTCTTTGGGTGATGCACAACCAAGGTCTGTTGTATATGTACCAAGAGAAAGGCAGATTGTACCTTTTAATGGTGACTCAGGAAAAGATGCTCAGTCTGTTGATGAGTTTATTGACGAGATAGAAAGGGCAATAAGTCTGAGGGGTCTAAAGGAAGCTGACTAAGTAGACTTTATCCTGTCACATTTAAGAGGATCTGCCTTAGATGAAATTAAGTTACGCACATATAGACAGGATAAGAAACCCAGTGATCTGTTTTCATACCTACGGGAGGCGTTTAGAGAGAAACGCACCACACCACAGTTGCTACATGCATTCTACGCGCGCAGACAGTCAGAGGGAGAAGACCTGAGAGACTATTCGCATGCCCTCTCTCAGCTGTTCAATACCGCGTTACTCACTTCTCCTGACGTTGTTTGTGACCCACAGCTTGCGGTGCGCGACCAGTTCATTGAAGGTTTGCGTGACTCCACCCTTCGTCGTGAACTCAGGAGGCTCA
The DNA here is from genome assembly GCF_040054535.1 of Antennarius striatus. Taxonomy (NCBI): domain Eukaryota; kingdom Metazoa; phylum Chordata; class Actinopteri; order Lophiiformes; family Antennariidae; genus Antennarius; species Antennarius striatus. The sequence goes on along the minus strand of NC_090797.1, from coordinate 12,758,885 downwards.
CAAGAGAAAAACCACAATCCAGCCTGGTTGAGGTTAGAGAGGAGGCTATTATGTGGACCATGGAGGATCGACCCAGAGGTAGCAGTGTGGCGAGGAGTAGAAACATGGTGGGAGATAGACTTGATGGACATCCAGTGAACAGTGTGTCTGCTCATGACTCTGGAAGTGATTTAACCTTGGCTTTCCAGGAAGTTGTTAAAATGATGGCTGAACAAGGCAAGGCGATTGGAGAGCTGACCAGTGCCGTACGTGAGCTCACCAGTCAGAAAACCAGGCCTAGTGCGACAAGCTTACCTAATAAGCCGAAGGTAACTCCCAGATACACGGAAGATGGCCAGCCTATATGCCTAAGGTGTGAAGGAGTAGGCCATATGGCCAGGCAGTGCACTACACGCAGGGCCCAAACTAGTCCAAGGCCTACAGTGCAGGGAAACGAGGATCCTCGGTTGCAATGAGCCGCGCAATGCGAGGCAGATCGGAAGGCTCACCGCAGACTTTGACTAAAGAAAGGTTTTTGCAGAATGCAGTAGGAAAATGTCCGGTTGTAGACATTCAGATAGGCGGCATCCCCCTGAAGTGTCTCCTGGATACAGGAAGTAATGTAAGTACTTTGACAGAGCGTTTTTTCAGAAACCACCTACATGGAGATGATAAGGACATGCATCATACATCAAAATGGCTAAAAATCACTGCAGCTAACAAACTACCCTTACCGTATCTTGGCTATGTTGAGCTGGATATACAAGTCATGGGGATCTCTATTCCTGAATGTGGGTTTTTGATAATCAGAGATGATAATACAACCGACACAAAGGGTCTTGATTCTTGCCCGCCAGGAATAATTGGAATGAACACTAGCTAAACGGTGCAAGCAGTTGATACTGACTGAGTTTGATGAAGCGCTTGGAGGTGAACTAGACTCGGACTGGCGAGGAGTCTTTCAACGTGTACAGGAGGCGGAAGTAGGTGGAAAGACAGTCATGGCTCGTATAGCACAAAAGGACAAGTGTCACTTGCCTGCGCTATCAGTAGTCACGGTGAATGTGAGAAACCCTAAAAGAGACTTTGGTGACGCTTCCACTCTGATATTTGAGTCAAGCACTACCCCACTGCCTGGTGGAGTTATTGTAGTACCCACTGTTGTGTCTGCTAGCAGCCACATTTTCCCAGTGCAAGTAGTTAACGTGTCACCAGTTGATGTTTGGCTCCCACCGAAAGTCAGATTGGGTATTATGACCCCATGCCACAGCATTGGAAATGATCTGTGTGAAGTTCAGTTTCAGCGCATATCAGCTACTCATGAAGAAGTAACTGTCAGTCAGAGAGATGTTGAAAAATCAGACACAGAAGTACAGACACTTTTTGATCGGCTGCACATAGGTGGTACACCAGAACAACGAGTAAAGTTAAAAGCCTTGTTGCTGAAATATGCAGATGTTTTTGCAGTCCACGATGAGGACTTAGGCTATACAGATCGAGTCACACATGAGATCCCTGTAAGGGATGAAACCCCAATTTCCCAGCCTTACAGACGTATCCCACCAAACCAGTATCAGGAGGTGAGGGATCACATCTCAGAACTGTTGCGCAAGGGAGTTATTCAACAGAGTTCCAGTTCATATGCATCTCCCATAGTCTTGGTCAGGAAGCCTGATAGTAGTCTAAGGCTATGTGTAGACTACAGGAAGCTGAACCTAAAAACCCGGCGTGACGCGTTTCCATTGCCCCGTATTGATGAAAGTTTGGATGCCCTGAGCGGTGCAGAGTTTTTCTCCAGCATTGATCTTGCGAGTGGTTACCATCAAGTTGCTGTCCATGAAAGAGATAGACACAAAACAGCTTTCATAACTCCGTTTGGCCTTTATGAATATCTGCGAATGCCGTTTGGGTTATGCAATGCGCCTGCAACCTTTCAACGATTAATGCAGGCAACCATGAGTGATCTTGTTTTCCAAATGGTCCTGGTTTATTTGGATGACCTGCTAGTGTTTTCACACACTTTTGAAGAACACCTGAAGAGACTGGAAATAGTCCTTAAGAGGTTAAAGGAGACAGGTTTAAAAGTAAAAGTGGAAAAATGTCACTTTCTTCAGTCTGAGGTCAAGTTTTTGGGTCATCAGGTTTCAGCTCAGGGTGTGGGTACTGACCCAGATAAGATCAGTGCAGTGAAGGCTTGGCCCCTTCCGAATAATGTAAAAGAACTCAGATCCTTTTTGGGGTTCTGCAGTTATTACAGAAGGTTCATTAAAGGGTTTTCACAGGTGGCAGGACCTCTCCATGAGGTTGTAAATGCATGTGGTAAAGAGAGGTGCCCAGCTAAGGTCAGCAAATTGTTTGAGGCAGCGTGGACACCTACCTGTGCCCATGCTTTTGAACTACTTAAGGAAGAATTAACCAAGGCTCCCATGCTTGGTTATGCAGACTTCAACTTACCGTTTGTCCTAGAGACGGATGCTAGTAACCTTGGCTTAGGTGCAGTGTTGTGTCAGGTTCAGAGTGGAAAGAAAAAAGTCATAGCTTATGCTAGTCGCAGACTGAGAGGCGCGGAAAAGAATGACAGAAACTACAGCAGTATGAAATTGGAACTTCTTGCGTTAAAATGGGCTGTAACTGAGAAGTTCAGGAGTTATCTGCTGGGATCCAAGTTCACAGTCCTAACTGATAACAACCCGCTATGCCACCTTTCTACTGCTAAGCTAGGTGCTATCCAACAGCGCTGGGTTGCACAGTTGGCTGTGTTCGATTTTGAAGTCAAGTACCGGCCTGGTCGTTGTAACTCAGCGGCCGATGCTCTCTCTAGACAGCCAGCGTTGAATGAGTCTGATCCTGAGTCGGAGGATGCAGAATTTGATGGTTGTGTTGCAATTTGTGACAGTCTTAGAACAGGCACGGCTGTAGGGCTAGAGTTGGGGACCGCATGGGTGGAACACCACCAGGTGAGACAATTAAAAGTCTCAGAACCCAATGATGGAGAGAATGGTCTGTTGCATAGTAACACCCCCACGCTCCCTGGTTATACCAAAACTGAACTCCAGACATTGCAAGCCTCAGACCCAACACTTAGGGTTTTGAAAGTGTTCTGGGATAAGAAACAGAAACCCTCTTTTCAGGAAAGACAAGTTCTACCTGCTCCAGTGCGATCCCTATTGAAACAATGGCCCAGGTTGACAGAAAAAGATGGACTCTTGTATAGAGAAATTGAGGATGTGAGCCTTGGAAAATGTTTTCAGCTGTTGTTACCTGCTTGTCTCAGAGAAAAGGTGCTCACCAGTGTGCATAATCAGATGGGCCACCAAGGGATAGAACGCACACTTGGACTTCTAAAGCAGAGATGTTTTTGGGGAGGTATGCATGAAGAGGTTGAACAATGGGTTAAAAATTGTCAGAGGTGTGTCCTAACTAAACTGCCACAACCCAAGATCCGTGCACCCCAGACTCCATTTTTAGCGACCCGTCCTCTTGAAGTTGTAGCTGTAGACTACACTACACTTGAACGTGCAAGTGATGGATGTGAAAATGTTCTGGTACTCACCGATGTTTTTACCAAGTTCAGTCAGGCGTTCCCGACACGAAATCAGAGAGCTGACACCACTGCTAAAGTTATCTTAAGGGAGTGGTTCATGAAATACGGGGTCCCCGAGCGCTTGCATTCAGATCAGGGCAGAAATTTTGAGAGTGCTGTTATTGCTGAACTCTGCAGATTGTACGGGGTGAAAAAGACACGTACTACACCTCATCATCCACAAGGAAACCCCCAGTGTGAGAGGTTCAACCGAACCTTGCATGACCTCTTGAAAACACTTCCTCCCGAGAAAAAGCGCCGCTGGCCTGAACATCTAGCTGAATTGGTATACGCCTATAATGCTACGCCACACTCCTCAACTGGTTACTCACCCTACCACATGTTGTTTGGGGTACGACCCCATCTCCCAGTGGATGCTCTGTTGGGGCAACAAGAAGACAAAGATGAAACTGCAGACTGGCTCGCTGCTCACAGAGAGCGATTGCAGAATGCACATGAGAGAGCACGAGCAGTAGCTGAAAGAAAAGCTGCAGAAAGAATGGTCCGTCAAAATGCAAAAGTTCACTGTCCACCTGTTGAGATAGGACAGTATGTGTACCTTCGACATCGTCCTCTAGGCAGAAATAAGATTCAAGATGCATGGTCCTCAAAAGTTTATGAAGTTATTGAGGTACAGGGAACAACATACTCAGTAGTCCCTGTGAATGGAGGTCCCTTGAAAAGAGTTCATAGGTCTAACCTCCGACTTTGCGTTGAGCCCATTCCATCTCCAAGGCAGGACCACCAAACAAATCTTTCTCCTCACCAGCACGAAGATGAGGCAGACCCCGAATCCACAGATTCAGACCCTGAATTCCTATTGGTGGAACAAGTTGAAAATCCTAGTGATCAAGAGTTAGATAACCTAGGAAGCCACCTAGAAGACGAGACCATAAGTGAAACTGGAAGTGAGCGACTGTCAGACGTTGCAGACACGAGCCACAGCCCAGATGAAGACTGCTCCCCTCACCTGGAGCAGGTGATAGAAAGCCCGGGTTTGCCTAGAGAACTGTCAGAGAGACCAGTACCTGTGCCGCGGCAGAGGGTGGAGCCAACCAGTGCAACCCCACCTACACCCGCCCCGCGTAGAAGTCTTAGAACAACCGCGGGTAAAAATTGAAATCCATTCAACTTGCCTACATCAGCATGTAACACTGTGTCTTTCACGCCAGATGTACTGTCTCGAGTACTAGCAGGTATGGTGCTTTATACTTCAAAAGTTAATGCAGGAGATGATGTGTAGGAAGTCACCGGGACGTTGACTTCAGGCAGGGGAGAATGTAGCCAGGTCAAATAGACAATGCATTTATAATAAAGCGGTTACACATTTCTTCATGCTGCCTGGTGTTACGTTGTTGGTTGGCCAGTAGGAGTCGCACTTTTAGTTGCGTCCACGGGACGTTTACCTGGGCTGACGTCTGTTCACGTGGGATGTTAGTGGCGCGAAAGTTACGCATCTGACGTCTGTTCACGTGGGATGTTAGTGGCGCGAAAGTTATGCATCTGACGTCGGGTCACGTGGGACGTAATTGGCGCGCTGCAGTCGCACACTCACGTTGTGGATGAGACAGATGCGGAGCGGAGACAGGTGGTTATCGCCGAGTTTGAAAAAGACGCCAAATTGACCACGTTGTGGAGGATAAGATTAATTTCTTGGCGTAAGTAATCTTAAGGTTGTTATTTCAGTTTGGGCATTATATGAAAGAATTATTTTGGTGATGTTGCTGACTGAGTCCGTTTATGCAGAGGGGAGAGCACACCGCTTGACGTGCTTTTCAAGTGTTCGTCGTCATTTCTAGAAGTGAAACCCTGTTTAGGATATTAAGGTATGTGTAATAACTACAATGTACTGTGTATCCAAGATGTTTCTGTGATGTTGTATTGCACATGTATTTTTAGAATGATGCTCAGGAGTGTGTATTTTATTTTATAGAAATTGCCACTACTGTTGTCTTGTCTTGTCTGGTGTTGTCTTGTGAAGGTTAAGTTTTAGTTTTAATCAAAGTTTTATTTGTTATCTTTTATTTTTCCTTTATTATCCTCCAAATCGTTTCGGGGAGGTAAATGGAAATTTTATTGTTTATGTTTTAATAAACTGCCAATTCGACCAAATTTAATGCTGTCCTCTACCTGAGTTGGGGGGGAGAACAGTCGGGAAATAGAACCCACATTTGGGGAGCCCTCAGACTGTGTGTGTGTCTCGGTGTTGTCCGGCTGGCCACACATAGCCTGGTCACATATAATATATTTAATTCTTATTTAAATATTTAGTTGCTGCTTTCCTGTGGTTTAACGTAATTTAAAAGCTTTAAATTACATAGTAGAATAGTAACATTGTAATCAGGTAGTGAAGGTACTAACTCAGTGTTTTCTGATGCCAATGACAGGACTAAGAACGTTCCTGAGGAAGAAAATCCATACCAGGAGACGTGGGTCTCAATCTCAGTCCATGGAGACACAGGAGCCGGACAAGAAAATCAGTCCAGTGAAGAAGAAGAAGAAGAATCAGTTTGAGGATAAATATTGTCAACTGTACCGACTCGGTGATGGAGGCCAGGGATCTGTGTACATGGGTTACAGGAAGGAAGATTTTGTCCACGTAGCGATCAAGCACATTCCCCAGACCCTTGTTTTCCGTGAAGACGACGACAGGAGCAAGATGCCTCTTGAAGTGCTTTTCATGAAGATGAGTCAACAAGCAGGAGGATCGGTTGGCCAGTCAGCATCCATTTCCCTCCTGGACCACTACGACCTGGAGGAGGAGCTCATCATCGTCATGGAATGTCCATTTCCAGCGGTTGACCTCTTGAATTACAGCAAGTCCAGAGGAGGTACTTTGGAGGAAGAGGAGGCCAGACTCTTCTTCAAGCAGCTGGTGGAAGCTGTCAGAGAACTTGATGCCAACAAGATTTTCCATGCAGACATCAAAAGGGAAAATATCTTGGTTGACATCAGCAGCGGTGTTCCACGTTTGAGGATAATTGACTTTGGTCTAAGCATGTTTATCAATGACGGGGACACAATCGAAGGTATATATCGTGGAACCCCTTCCTATTACCCACCAGAGTGGTCCTGGAGTTCAGTGTACAGTAGCAGGCCTGTTACTGTGTGGCAGATGGGAGTGGTTCTCTATAACATGCTGCACCAACACTTTTTGAAGAGCCTCTGCATCAGTCAGAAGTTGTCTCCAAACTGCCAAAACGTGTTGCGTCTGTGTCTGGCTGAGGACCCTCAGCAGCGTCCCACTCTGGAGCAGCTCCTGAGTCATTCCTGGCTGGAATGAACCATAAGTCAACCCCCTGCTGGCCCATCGTCCCTGAGCGAAACTGAATCACTGCCTGTATCTTTTCTTGTATATAACATGTGTATTTGTTTAGTAAATCTTTTGTCAATAAATTTGTGTGATAATTTTGTGTCCGAGTTCATGTTTTATGTCAGCACAAATACTACATGAGGGATGTTAAAAGCTGATTCAGTAATTTTGGTTGCATGTCATAAAATGATTCAAAGTAGGTTATCATTTGTCACTCATGAATAATGGGAGAATGAAATCAGGAAGCACACGAACACAAATACAGCCCACCGTAATGATGGAACTGAAGTGGCTTTTCACTCTGATATAAACCACATGGACCCTGACAGTAAAGGGATAACGTTCCCAGGTGTTGAAAAGTGAAAATGTGTAACTAGCATCACTGCCCACTAGATGGCGCTTCAAGCTAAATCTGAAAAGAAAGGTTTAAACTGGTGAAGTATCTGCGCCCTAGATGAGGGAGTTTATTACTTGAAGTAAAAAAATATTTCCAGTCCTTTCTAACTTTCTAACAGGGACAAAGCGAAAGGTTTTTTTTTGTGTTGGCTATGCCAGTCAGAGAAGGTACTCTGATCAGATCTCACCTGTAGATGGAGGCCCCGCCTCCGCGATTCATGTCAAATTAAGTTGAATAAAAACAAACCTTTTGGAGGCCACGCCCAGCAGCAAACTGTCGCCATGGAGACACAAAAACAATTGCGTGTAAAATGACATAAATTCTCGAGTGGTGAGACTGACTCGTATTTCAAGCTCGAGTCATTTTTTGTGGTCTCCGTCTCCAGTCGCTGAGGACAGAAGTTCTGCTCGCTGTGAAGATCCAGAAAGTTCTGCAGACGGTGAGTTTAAAACGACTGTGGTCCGGACACAGGTTCCACCTGAGAACAGGGTCCATGAAGGTTCCACGGTTTCTGGATTCAGACTGAAAAGTAAACAGATCGGAACCTTTGACCCAGAACCAGCTGATCCGGGTCATAACCTCTTCCCCAGTAGTGACCAGTGATAAAGAAAGCTACCTCAGCCCCGCCCCTCCACCCACCTGACATTTAGCCCGGCCAATCAGTCATCCCTGTCTCAGCAAACATGTCCACCTTCATGCTGGTCTGTGAATGTACCGCCCACTGAACACCAGCGTGTGTGTGTGTGTGTGTGTGTGTGTGTGTGTGTGTGTGAACCAACCTTCGTCACACCCTGAGGGGTTGTGTGAGTTCTCAGCCTGTTGACTGTTCTTTGTGTGCGCAATATTTTCTAAAATATCTAAATAAATTTGATATTATCTATCAGTTGCGTGACTTTTTTTTAGTCCCGTTCAGGAATCACAAACATTTAAGGGACTTAAAACCTTTTGAATCCGGTGACCAATCAGAACCAGGCATCAACATCTGGACGCAACGCTGAAGCTAACTAAACGTTAGCAGGACAGCTGTCAGAAACAACTTCTTCACACAGATCTTTATGCTGCTGGAACTCTATTTGTCTTTTTAAAGAAGGAAAACAGGACTGAACAAAACCCTGAACAAAAATACTTGAGCGCCCCTAACCCTAAATTGCCAGCGAGAACAGCCGGCAGCAGGAACGTGGGTATTGGGTTTGCGCCGGTCCTCACAGATAGAAGAGGAGGTCATCCAGCTTCATGTTGGGCTCCCTGTGGAGGCTCTGGCCCACCAGGAAGGCCAGCTTGTGGGCGTACTGGCAGGGAGCCGGCACCCGGATCACCCCCTAAAGCACCAGAGGGAACAGGTCAGAACCCCAGACCTCAGTGACCTCTGCTAAGGGGTCAGGTCAGGACCAGGGTTTGTTCTGGTCATGTGATCAAAATCAGTTTACAACAAATGCCACTTCCGACTGATAGAGACTGGTTAGCTTGTGTTTCATGACAAGTTCACAACACTGGACCCACTGTGGCACGTCAGACACCTGGGTGAGGTCATCACTGTTAATATGTAGAATCAGTTCAAGCTCTCCAAAGTGGAATGGTTACCACTGATACTTACACAGGTAAAGTCAGATTCTGCAGCACTGACCTCAGCTGAGTTCCTGTTTGTCCAGGATGGGGTCCAGATGCTCGCTATCCAGAGAACTTCATACAGGATGCACAGCTTCTGCACTGGAATGGTCCGTTCAAACCGTGGAATTACCCGGCTGTTCACCTGGATCTGTGGGAGAAGTGGTTCATCCCAGACCCCTCCAAAAAGTTTTCATTGGTACGACCTTAGATCGACCACTGACAACTTTGGAACCTACCATGTTAGACCCACTGGGGATATGAAGCGTGTGAGGGGCAAGACTTTCTTAAACAATAATAAATTATGTAACAAAATATTAATGTTTCATTCACTACAGGAGAATGTTCTTGAGAAGTTGTCGGACAAACTGCTTGAGAAACCATTTGTGCTGTTTGTCAGGTCAATTCAGGAACTGCGACCCTTTCTGTTGTAGCAGATAAAGCCACCACATTTGTACTTGTATGAATGTGCTCCAAGTGAAAAAAACTCCCATCTAGACACATAGACACAAAACTCAAAAGTATTCTGACATGCAAGATTAAACGTGTTTGCACACTGATGTATTTAGTCTGGTTTATTGAGTTGATCAACTGTCTTATTCTTTAGATATAAGTCAAACTTGTCAATTAAATTGTGAATAAACATTTCCACTTACATTCTGTTGCCTACACACCAGATTACCACAGCAAGGTAATGTCTCTACTCAGCGACAGCAGCACTGATGAGACCCTGAAGCACGACCCAACCAGCAGCTACAAAAACAACGTTGTGGAATGCCTACAAATGGAGGAAACTATAAACCACCTGCTATACCATTGCCTGTACCCTGGGGAAGCCATTCCATGCATATATGGGCTCCACAAAATCATAAAGAAGGAGACCCTTCTGCATCACATACGACATCGCCAAGCATGTTGCCACCATCTTGGCCCCATTCGTAAGGAAGAACCACTACCAAATACAGAACTCCATGGACATTGTGGAAAAGGTGAGAGGACTGAGATTGGATACAGATGAGACCATGGTATCCTACGACGTCACCTCCCTGTTCACATGTGTTCATGCAATGGAGGCAGTGGAAGCAGTAAGGCAACGGCTTTCACAGGACAACACCCTCAGCGACAGGACAAACTTCAACCCTGACCAGATCTGCCAACTTCTGGACCTCTGCCTAAACAGCAACTTTTTCCAGTACAGAGGGAGCTTCTATAGGCAGAAACACGGATGTGCCATGGGCTCTCAGGTGTCTCCTGTTGTGTCCAATCTGTACATGGAAGAAGTGGAACACATGGCCCTGACCTCGTTCAAAGGAGCAACACCAAGCCACTGGTTCTGGTACATGGACGACACAAGAGCAAAATCCACGAGGTGCAACCTTTCACCGGACACATCAACTCGGTGGACAGCAACATCAAAGATGACGGAAGTCTGAGTGTTGGGGTATACAGGACTCCAACACAAACAGACCAACACCTGTTTTTTTGACTCTCACCATCCATTGGGGCACCAGCTTGGCGCCATCAGGACACTGACAAACAGGCCTGACAAGTCACCAACCAGTACCCAAGACCAGGTGAAAGAACAGGATATCCTGACCGGACCTTTGTGAAGGCTCACAGAAGATCCAGAAGAATAACACAGTGAGGACAGAAGAGAAGGAGAGCAGGCGTAACGGTACAGTGATCCCATGTGTGTCTGGAGTGTCTGAAAAACTGAGGAAGATTTTTGACAAACACCAGATTCTTGTGTATTTTAAGCGTTTTTGGAGACGCTGCCCCTTCATCCAGTGCTGTCCACCCTCCTGTGTGGTGTGGTCCAGGAATCTATTTTCTTACAGTTAGAATCAGGAAATCCACTCAATTTATGCCATTCAGGAGACTTTGACAATATTGACAGGCATTTTTCATCATTTTTGTCAGTATCTTGATTCATCCGTCAACTTTGTGTTCCGCTGATCATGTTAAAAGGAGGCTGGAGAGTTTGGAGCAGGCTGGGCAGGAGGAGTATGGCCTGGACAAGTTGGCAGTTTGTCGTACATGAAGAACAACCAGTCACACTTACATTTATGCCTCTGGGCAAATAAAAGACACCAGTTCATCTTTACACGTGTTTTTGTGGTGACAGGAAGCTGGAGAGATCCGACACCAAACTCTACCTGGAGAAGGTTTTTATAGAGACAGAATTATGTTTTAACACTGTTTTATTTTAATTAGTTAACAGGAGAACCAGTGTGTCTTAATGGAGGAGTGAGTTCTACACAGTGTAATTTAGTTTACAGTGAATTAGTAAGAGTTTCTGCCCCCTCCACAGGCAGTAAAGACTGCAGTGAAATGTCCTGTTTGGAGATGAAGTGATGTTTGTGTTGTGGTTCAGTGACTTCACAGCTGGATGTTCACTGACGCGGAGCTGGACAGACAGAACCTGGACAGACAGACAGATGAAGCTGCTGCTCAGTTCTGTCAGACCTTCACCTTCATAAGATTGTCTGACTCATATGACCGGAAAGAACACAGTCCGCTCTGTTTCCTCTGAGTTCATATGAACGGGTCTGAATGGACGGGGCGCCACCTGCAGGCAGGAGGCTGGAAAAACAGTTCAAAACGTAAAGGAATCAAAAACTGCTAAATTCTGTTGTCTGTGGCAACGCTCAAAGACTGCACAAGTCCAGACCACATGTTCCAATACATTTATAGGAATAAAACCTGTAAAATCTGCCTTATCTGTTTGGGTTGTGGGTTATTCAGTCGGTTTAACAAATTTATTCCCAGGTTGCAGACTGTAATTTCATCTGTGCTGTATGTCGTGCATACGTGGTACAATTGAAAATAAAGTTGACTATGTTTTTCAAATATAAACGGGTCTTCTCTGCTGTCCAGGCACCCATTGTTTTTCATCATACATAATATTCGGAAATTTCCATATTAATTTAAGAAATATTGTACATTATTTAATATCATAGCATTAAATATTAATCAATAATGTAGAAAAACAAATCTGCTTTTGTTAAATTGTTATTAATAATTTTTTGTTTGTGCTGTAACGCAAATAATAAACGAGATGAAGCTGCTTGATTTCTGCTCAGGATTTGGTGTTTAATTCTTATTAAAATGAGAGTCGGAGGCTTTTAAAGTCATATTTGTCGGCTTTTTAATATTTATTTCAGATGCGAAAAACAATGAGCCAAAGTTGCACATGAAGCTGTCAGATAGCGTCACAATGTTAAAGTGTTTCCACAATTTTTATTTTTATTATAATTAATTTTTTTTAATCATAATTGCCTGATGTAGTATTAAATATTTCCTCATAGTCCTTCGTTTCTGGTCTGAATTATGAGATTATTTTTTTAATTCGGACCCAGCGGGTCCCAAACCGGTTCGTTTTCCGGACAACGGCTGAGTCCATAACGCTGCTGCAGCCGGTGACGTCACAAAGACCCTAACTTCAAAGCCAAACCGCCTCAGGTATCAACACCTGTGTAACGTTACTGAGACAGACCCTCACAGTTACACTACAGTCAGCACCGAGATCCGAGCAGCACTCAACTTGTTTCTGTCATCGATCTGCAGCCATGAAAGGTAAATCCACCAACATTTAATTCCACCCGTGGAAAACTGTTATTCAGTGTTTAATCAAGAAAAAATAGAAACACACAGAGAAAATTCACGTTTGTGGTTCATCATATCAGAGGTGACTTCAGGGATTCGAATCATTATCAAAAAATTTGGATTACAAGTATTGCAAAATGAAATTTGAAAATTGATGATCTCTAATTACATCCCATGAAGCGATGATGTAATTGTCAGTGTTCGTGTGTCCGTCCTTCCATCCACTAAATATCTTTTATCTTTCTATCTGTTGCAGATAGAAAGATAAAACAAAAAGCACAATCCTCGGGCAACAAAGGGGATGAAAATGAGATGATGACCTTGACCTTGAGAAAACTAGGTCAAGGTCAAATTTCAACTTTGGTTCATTTTTTGCACATATCTTAGGAACCGGATGAGATAGAAAAACGAACCAAAAGGCGTTACATTCAGGGAGGCAAAAGGATAAAAATGAGATCAGAACATTGACCTTGAAAAACTAGGTCAAGGTCAAATTTTTACTTTTATACCATTTTCGGAACACCTCTCTGATACCTGATGAGATTTAATCACAAAACGAAAAGCAACATATTCAGGAAGCCAGAGGCACAAAAATGTGATGATGACCTTCACCTTTGGAAAATTAGGTCAATGTCATACTCGATAGAACATTATAGAAGTCATTGCTGAAAGTAAGGAACATTATGAAAGTCAGGGTAAAATTTTGAATTCAGGGATGTCGCAGTCTCTGACTGCCTTGTTTAATTTATCTTTGTCAGCAGTGTCTGTATATTAATAATATACATATAATATAATTGTAATGAGATTTCTACAATGTCTCCGACAGTTTTTAAGCGTTTTTGGAGATTCACAGCTGACTACAGACTTCAGCCTCAGCCTCTTCATCAGTGGAAGACCTCTGATGACCTCAGAGACCCCACAAAGATTCAGAGGGCTGAACAACAGACGGGTTTATTTTCAAGTAAGTCTCTGGAAATTTAATCCACTACTGTCTATAACAGGAGCATCACAGTTTGTGAACTTTTGCAAACAAGACAACAAAAAGTTTGTCTTCCTTTCTAACATGAAGTAGAAGTAGCTCAGAATTCCACTTCAGTACAATACATAAGACAAACCTGCTGTCAGCTTCAACCAGTAGTTATAAAATTAAAATTCTAATAGTATACTTATAATATATTTAATTCTTATTTAAATATTTAGTTGCTGCTTTCCTGTGGTTTAACGTAATTTAAAAGCTTTAAATTACATAGTAGAATAGTAACATTGTAATCAGGGAGTGAAGGTACTAACTCAGTGTTTTCTGATGCCAATGACAGGACTAAGAACGTTCCTGAGGAAGAAAATCCATACCAGGAGACGTGGGTCTCAATCTCAGTCCATGGAGACACAGGAGCCGGACAAGAAAATCAGTCCAGTGAAGAAGAAGCAGTTTGAGGATAAATATTGTCAACTGTACCGACTCGGTGATGGAGGCCAGGGATCTGTGTACATGGGTTACAGGAAGGAAGATTTTGTCCACGTAGCGATCAAGCACATTCCCCAGACCCTTGTTTTCCGTGAAGACGACGACAGGAGCAAGATGCCTCTTGAAGTGCTTTTCATGAAGATGAGTCAACAAGCAGGAGGATCGGTTGGCCAGTCAGCATCCATTTCCCTCCTGGACCACTACGACCTGGAGGAGGAGCTCATCATCGTCATGGAATGTCCATTTCCAGCGGTTGACCTCTTGAATTACAGCAAGTCCAGAGGAGGTACTTTGGAGGAAGAGGAGGCCAGACTCTTCTTCAAGCAGCTGGTGGAAGCTGTCAGAGAACTTGATGCCAACAAGATTTTCCATGCAGACATCAAAATGGAAAATATCTTGGTTGACATCAGCAGCGGTGTTCCACGTTTGAGGATAATTGACTTTGGTCTAAGCATGTTTATCAACGACGGGGACACAATCGAAGGTATATATCGTGGAACCCCTTCCTATTACCCACCAGAGTGGTCCTGGAGTTCAGTGTACAGTAGCAGGCCTGTTACTGTGTGGCAGATCGGAGTGGTTCTCTATAACATGCTGCACCAACACTTTTTGAAGAGCCTCTGCATCAGTCAGAAGTTGTCTCCAAACTGCCAAAACGTGTTGCGTCTGTGTCTGGCTGAGGACCCTCAGCAGCGTCCCACTCTGGAGCAGCTCCTGAGTCATTCCTGGCTGGAATGAACCATAAGTCAACCCCCTGCTGGCCCATCGTCCCTGAGCGAAACTGAATCACTGCCTGTATCTTTTCTTGTATATAACATGTGTATTTGTTTAGTAAATCTTTTGTCAATAAATTTGTGTGATAATTTTGTGTCCGAGTTCATGTTTTATATCAGCACAAATACTACATGAGGGATGTTAAAAGCTGATTCAGTAATTTCGGTTGCATGTCATAAAATGATTCAAAGTAGGTTATCATTTGTCACTCATGAATAATGGGAGAATGAAATCAGGAAGCACACGAACACAAGTACAGCCGTAATGATGGAACTGAAGTGGCTTTTCACTCTGATATAAACCACATGGACCCTGACAGTAAAGGAAAACGTTCCCAGGTGTTGAAAAGTGAAAATGTGTAACTAGCATCACTGCCCACTAGATGGCGCTTCAAGCTAAATCTGAACAGAAAGGTTTAAACTGGTGAAGTATCTGCGCCCTAGATGAGGGAGTTTATTACTTTAAGTAAAAAAATATTTCCAATCCTTTCTAACTTTCTAACAGGGACAAAGCGAAAGTTTTTTTTTTGTGTTGGCTATGCCAATCAGAGAAGGTACTCTGATCAGATCTCACCTGTAGATGGAGGCCCCGCCTCCGCGATTCATGTCAAATTAAGTTGAATAAAAACAAACCTTTTGGAGGCCACGCCCAGCAGCAAACTGTCGCCATGGAGATGCACAAAAACAATTGCGTGTAAAATGACATAAATCCTCTTGAGTGGAGAGACTGACTCGTATTTCAAGCTCGAGTCATTTTTTCTGGTCTCCGTCTCCAGTCACTGAGGACAGAAGTTCTGCTCGATGTGAAGATCCAGAAAGTTCTGCAGACGGTGAGTTTAAAACGACTGTGGTACGGACACAGGTTCCACCTGAGAACAGGGTCCATGAAGGTTCCACGGTTTCTGGATTCAGACTGAAAAGTAAACAGATCAGAACCTTTGACCCAGAACCAGCTGATCCGGGTCATAACCTCTTCCCCAGTAGTGACCAGTGATAAAGAAAGCTACCTCAGCCCCGCCCCTCCACCCACCTGACATTTAGCCCGGCCAATCAGTCATCCCTGTCTCAGCAAACATGTCCACATTCATGCTGGTCTGTGAATGTACCGCCCACTGAACACCAGCGTGTGTGTGTGTGTGTGTGTGTGTGTGTGTGTGTGTGTGTGTGTGAACCAACCTTCGTCACACCCTGAGGGGTTGTGTGAGTTCTCAGCCTGTTGACTGTTCGTGTGTGTGTGCGCAATATTTTCTAAAATATCTAAATAAATTTGATATCTATCAGTTGCGTGACTTTTTTTTAGTCCCGTTCAGGAATCACAAACATTTAAGGGACTTAAAACCTTTTGAATCCGGTGACCAATCAGAACCAGGCATCAACATCTGGACGCAACGCTGAAGCTAACTAAACGTTAGCAGGACAGCTGTCAGAAACAACTTCTTCACACAGATCTTTATGCTGCTGGAACTCTATTTGTCTTTTTAAAGAAGGAAAACAGGACTGAACAAAACCCTGAACAAAAATACTTGAGCGCCCCTAACCCTAAATTGCCAGCGAGAACAGCCGGCAGCAGGAACGTGGGTATTGGGTTTGCGCCGGTCCTCACAGATAGAAGAGGAGGTCATCCAGCTTCATGTTGGGCTCCCTGTGGAGGCTCTGGCCCACCAGGAAGGCCAGCTTGTGGGCGTACTGGCAGGGAGCCGGCACCCGGATCACCCCCTAAAGCACCAGAGGGAACAGGTCAGAAGCCCAGACTTCGGTGACCTCTGCTAAGGGGTCAGGTCAGGACCAGGGTTTGTTCTGGTCATGTGATCAAAATCAGTTTACAACAAATGCCACTTCTGACTGATAGAGACTGGTTAGCTTGTGTTTCATGACAAGTTCACAACACTGGACCCACTGTGGCACGTCAGACACCTGGGTGAGGTCATCACTGTTAATATGTAGAATCAGTTCAAGCTCTCCAAAGTGGAATGGTTACCACTGATACTTACACAGGTAAAGTCAGATTCTGCAGCACTGACCTCAGCTGAGTTCCTGTTTGTCCAGGATGGGGTCCAGATGCTCGCTATCCAGAGAACTTCATACAGGATGCACAGCTTCTGCACTGGAATGGTCCGTTCAAACCGTGGAATTACCCGGCTGTTCACCTGGATCTGTGGGAGAAGTGGTTCATCCCAGACCCCTCCAAAAAGTTTTCATTGGTACGACCTTAGATCGACCACTGACAACTTTGGAACCTACCATGTTAGACCCACTGGGGATATGAAGCGTGTGAGGGGCAAGACTTTCTTAAACAATAATAAATTATGTAACAAAATATTAATTTTTCATTCACTACAGGAGAATGTTCTTGAGAAGTTGTCGGACAAACTGCTTGAGAAACCATTTGTGCTGTTTGTCAGGTCAATTCAGGAACTGCGACCCTTTCTGTTGTAGCAGATAAAGCCACCACATTTGTACTTGTATGAATGTGCTCCAAGTGAAAAAAACTCCCATCTAGACACATAGACACAAAACTCAAAAGTATTCTGACATGCAAGATTAAACGTGTTTGCACACTGATGTATTTAGTCTGGTTTATTGAGTTGATCAACTGTCTTATTCTTTAGATATAAGTCAAACTTGTCAATTAAACTGTGAATAAACATTTCCACTTACATTCTGTTGCCTACACACCAGATTACCACAGCAAGGTAATGTCTCTACTCAGCGACAGCAGCACTGATGAGACCCTGAAGCACGACCCAACCAGCAGCTACAAAAACAACGTTGTGGAATGCCTACAAATGGAGGAAACTATAAACCACCTGCTATACCATTGCCTGTACCCTGGGGAAGCCATTCCATGCATATATGGGCTCCACAAAATCATAAAGAAGGAGACCCTTCTGCATCACATACGACATCGCCAAGCATGTTGCCACCATCTTGGCCCCATTCGTAAGGAAGAACCACTACCAAATACAGAACTCCATGGACATTGTGGAAAAGGTGAGAGGACTGAGATTGGATACAGATGAGACCATGGTATCCTATGACGTCACCTCCCTGTTAACATGTGTTCATGCAATGGAGGCAGTGGAAGCAGTAAGGCAACGGCTTTCACAGGACAACACCCTCAGCGACAGGACAAACTTCAACCCTGACCAGATCTGCCAACTTCTGGACCTCTGCCTAAACAGCAACTTTTTCCAGTACAGAGGGAGCTTCTGTAGGCAGAAACACGGATGTGCCATGGGCTCTCAGGTGTCTCCTGTTGTGTCCAATCTGTACATGGAAGAAGTGGAACACATGGCCCTGACCTCGTTCAAAGGAGCAACACCAAGCCACTGGTTCCGGTACATGGACGACACAAGAGCAAAATCCACGAGGTGCAACCTTTCACATCAACTCGGTGGACAGCAACATCAAAGATGACGGAAGTGTGAGTGTTGGGGTATACAGGACTCCAACACAAACAGACCAACACCTGTTTTTTGACTCTCACCATCCATTGGGGCACCAGCTTGGCGCCATCAGGACACTGACAAACAGGCCTGAAAAGTCACCAACCAGTACCCAAGACCAGGTGAAAGAACAGGATATCCTGACTGGACCTTTGTGAAGGCTCACAGAAGATCCAGAAGAATAACACAGTGAGGACAGAAGAGAAGGAGAGCAGGCGTAACGGTACAGTGATCCCATGTGTGTCTGGAGTGTCTGAAAAACTGAGGAAGATTTTTGACAAACACCAGATTCTTGTGTATTTTAAGCGTTTTTGGAAACGCTGCCCCTTCATCCAGTGCTGTCCACCCTCCTGTGTGGTGTGGTCCAGGAATCTATTTTCTTACAGTTAGAATCAGGAAATCCACTCAATCTCAATGTCTTCTGCGCATGCGCGAGCAGGCTGCAGTTTCCTCTGCTCAGAGCGAGTTTGTTTGCATAATTTTGCGTTTTTTTTCTATGTTTCTGCGTGTATTTTTCTAACGTAAAATTATATAATGTATAGTGATATGCTAGTGTACTCCAGGGAGGAGTTGATGTCTCTGATGGTCAAAGGAGACCCAGCAACACGCGATCTCATCCCCGCTGAGCTCCGACGGAGATATCGCGGATGCCGAGCGGGTCGAGTTGAAAGGACTAGACTAACAGCTAGAGCCGCTAACCGGAGGAGAGTCAAGCCCTCCGTCCCCTCCGTCATCATGGGGAACGTGAACTCTCTACCCAACAAGTTGGACGAACTGACGGCGCTGTGCAGGACTGATCATCGCTACCGGGAGACCAGCTTGTTGGTGTTCTCTGAGACGTGGCTAACTGGAGACGTGCCGGACGCTAACGTCCGACTAACCGGCTTCTCCTCCGTCCGAGCGGACCGGGACACGAACACCGCCGGTAAGAAGAAAGGAGGTGGATTAATCATTTATACCAACGATAGATGGTGCCATCCGGGACATGTGACGGTGAAATCAACACTGTGTAACCGCGACCTGGAGCTAACAGCTGTTAGCATCAGACCCTACTACCTGGCGCGTGAATTCTCACACGTCATCGTCCTCTCCGTCTACATCCCTCCACGTGCGGACCCTGAGGCGGCACGAGAGACCATCTGTGGGACCACCTCTGCTCTTCGGACCCGGCACCCGGAGGCGCTCGTCATCATCACCGGTGACTTTAACCACGTCACCTTGGACTCATCTCTCCCCACAATGGTCCAGTGTGTAGACTGTCCCACACGGAAGAACAGAACCATCGATCTGTTCTACGCTAATGCTAAGGAGGCATACACCGCCACCCCCCTCCCTCCACTAGGTAAATCAGACCACAACCTAGTGTAACTACAGCCCACCTACATCCCGCTGGTGAAACGGCTGCCAGCAACAACACGACAGGTCAGGAGGTGGTCCCCGGAAACAGAGGAGATGCTGAGGAACTGCTTCCAGATCACCGATTGGGATGTTATTGTGGGCTCACATAGGGAAGACATTGAGGGGGCAGCTCAGTGTTTTACAGACTACATAAACTTCTGTGTGGACACCGTGGCCCCTGTCAGGACAATCAGGTGTTACCCCAACAACAAACCATGGGTAACCAAGGAAGTCAAGGCTGTCCTGAACAGGATGAAGCGGGCGTTCAGGAGCAAGAACGAGGAGGAGATGAGGAAGGCCCAGAAGGAAGTGAGACTCTGCCTGAGGGAGGCCAAGGAGGCGTACAGGAGGAAGCTGGAGAAGCAGCTGGGGCGCAACCAAGTGCGGGAGGTCTGGAATGGGATGAGAACCATCACCGGACACGGGAAAGGGCGCAGCACTGTGGAGGGGAATATTGAACGAGCGAATGAACTTAACAGCTTTTTCAATCGGTTCAGCTCCCCCACCACTCCCGGCTCCTCGTCCCAGGCCTCTCCTGGCCTACAGGCCTCTCCTGGCCCTACAGACCGCTCCACTGATGCTCCCTCCTCCTGTGCTTCCTCTCCTTCCACCCCTGGCACTTCTCCCGAGCCCACTCCAAGAACTGCGAAGCTCAACGGCCCCACCTCAACCACTGGACTTCCAACCTCGCCACAACCTCCTGCTCCCACCACGACCGAGACCATCATCACTGCAGACCTGGTGACGACAACGCTGAGGAGGCTCCGTCCCTACAAGGCGGCTGGACCAGATAAGGTCTCCCCAAGACTCCTCCAAGCCTGTGCTTCGGAACTAGGGGACCCCCTGCAACAATTGTTCAACCTCAGTCTGCGGCTGGGGAGGGTCCCGTCACTGTGGAAGACCTCCTGCATTGTCCCTGTACCCAAGAAAGGACGCCCTACTGAGCTCAACGACCACCGACCGGTCGCTCTTACCTCCCACGTAATGAAGACCCTAGAGCGACTGGTCCTGGAGCTCATGCGTCCACAGGTGCAGGGTGCTATGGACCCTCTCCAGTTTGCCTATCAGGCCAAGGTTGGGGTTGACGATGCTGTCATGTACCTCCTCCATCGCACACTCTCCTACCTGGACGCCGGGGGCTGTGCCGTCAGAGTGCTCTTCTTCGACTTTTCGAGTGCCTTCAACACCATCCAGCCCCAGCTCCTGCAGGATAAACTGACCTCCATGGCTGTGGACCCCTACCTCGTGAGCTGGATTACGGACTACCTAACGGACAGACCCCAGTACGTCCGTATGGGGGACTGCTTGTCTTCTATGGTGACCAGCAGCACGGGGGCGCCACAGGGGACCGTTCTATCCCCCATTCTCTTCACCCTCTACACATCAGACTTCAAGCACAACTCGGATACATGCCACATACAGAAGTACTCCGATGACACCGCGATAGTGGCATGTATCCGGGAGGGTGATGAGGGGGGGTACAGGGCATTGGTGGCTGACTTCGTGGAGTGGTGCCAACAGAACCAGCTCCAGCTCAACGTCTCCAAGACAAAGGAGATGGTTCTGGATTTCCGGCGGGCACCTCCCTCTCCACAGCCGGTGATCATCAATGGCAGTGAGGTGGAGGTGGTAGAAAACTATAAGTACCTGGGACTGCAGCTAGACAGCAGACTGGACTGGTCACTCAACTCCAACTGTGTGTACAAGAAGGGGCAGAGCAGGATGTACTTCCTAAGGAGGCTGGCCTCCTTCAACATCTGTCCTAAGCTCCTTTTCATGTTCTATCAGTCCGTAGTCTCCAGTGTGCTGTCATACGCCATTGTGTGTTGGGGTGGGGGGGCCAGGAAAAGAGATATGGACCGTCTGAACAGACTCATCCGCAGAGCGGGCTCAGTGGTCGGGCTGAGCCTGGACTCTGTGGATATGCTTCTGGAGAGCAGGACCATGTCTAAAATTAAGGCCATCATGAACAACACCAGGCACCCCCTACACACCACCTTCTCCCAGCAGAGAAGCACCTTCAGCGGCAGACTGCTGTCACACAGCGCCTCCACAGAGAGGCTGAGGTCCTCCTTCGTGCCCCGTGCCATCAGGGGGTACAATGACTCTCTCAGGAGGAGCGGGGGGGAGGTGGCGAGGTCAGCACGGGGTTGAAAATGGATTTAATTTAATTTAAATTTAATTTTATACTGTTGTATATATATATATATATATATATATATATAATTTATTTATTTTTTATACTGTTTTTATATTTTAATTCAATTTTATACTGTTTAGATTTTATTTTATACTGTTTATATTTTAATACTGTAATATTTTTAAATTTTATACCGTTTATATTTTTAGCTATAGTTTAGTATATAAGTCCTGTTAGTGCTGCATGTGCCTGTCTGTTAGTGTAATGTATGTCTTGTGGTATGTCCTGTGATGTCAGTGTTTCCTTTTCTCCTGGTGTTTATCCAGTATTATTTGTTAAGTAATGCCTGAGCAGTGGATATATGCAATTTCCTCCGGGATTAATAAAGTATCTATCTATCTATCTATCTATCTATCTATCTATCTATCTATCTATCTATCTATCTATCTATCTATCTATCTATCTATCTATCTATCTATCTATCTATCTATCTATCTATCAATTTATGCCATTCAGGAGACTTTGACAATATTGACAGGCATTTTTCATCATTTTTGTCAGTATCTTGATTCATCCATCAACTTTATGTTCCGCTGATCATGTTAAAAGGAGGCTGGAGAGTTTGGAGCAGGCTGGGCAGGAGGAGTATGGCCTGGACAAGTTGGCAGTTTGTCGTACATGAAGAACAACCAGTCACACTTACATTTATGCCTCTGGGCAAATAAAAGACACCAGTTCATCTTTACACGTGTTTTTGTGGTGACAGGAAGCTGGAGAGATCCGACACCAAACTCTACCTGGAGAAGATTTTTATAGAGACAGAATTATGTTTTAACACTGTTTTATTTTAATTAGTTAACAGGAGAACCAGTGTGTCTTAATGGAGGAGTGAGTTCTACAGTGTTATTTAGTTTACAGTGAATTAGTAAGAGTTTCTGCCCCCTCCACAGGCAGTAAAGACTGCAGTGAAATGTCCTGTTTGGAGATGAAGTGATGTTTGTGTTGTGGTTCAGTGACTTCACAGCTGGATGTTCACTGACGCGGAGCTGGACAGACAGAACCTGTTGTCTGTGGCAACGCTCAAAGACTGCACAAGTCCAAACCACATGTTCCAATACATTTATAGGAATAAAACTTGTAAAATCTGCCTTATCTGTTTGGGTTGTGGGTTATTCAGTCGGTTTAACAAATTTATTCCCAGGTTGCAGACTGTAATTTCATCTGTGCTGTATGTCGTGCATACGTGGTACAATTGAAAATAAAGTTGACTATGTTTTTTCAAATATAAACGGGTCTTCTCTGCTGTCCAGGCACCCATTGTTTTTCATCATACACAATATTCGGAAATTTCCATATTAATTTAAGAAATATTGTACATTATTTCATATCATAGCATTAAATATTAATCAATAATGTAGAAAAACAAATCTGCTTTTGTTAAATTGTTATTAATAATTTTTTGTTTGTGCTTTAACGCAAATAATAAACGAGATGAAGCTGCTTGATTTCTACTCAGAATTTGGTGTTTAATTCTTATTAAAATGAGAGTCGGAGGCTTTTAAAGTCATATTTGTCGGCTTTTTAATATTTATTTCAGATGCGAAAAACAATGAGCCAAAGTTGCACATGAAGCTGTCAGATAGCGTCACAATGTTAAAGTGTTTCCACAATTTTTATTTTTATCATAAAATTTTTTTTAAATGATAATTGCCTGATGTAGTATTAAATATTTCCCCATAGTCCTTCGTTTCTTGTCTGAATTATGAGATTATTTTTTTAATTCGGACCCAGCGGGTCCCAAACCGGTTCGTTTTCCGGACAACGGCTGAGTCCATAACGCTGCTGCAGCCGGTGACGTCACAAAGACCCTAACTTCAAAGCCAAACCGCCTCAGGTATCAACACCTGTGTAACGTTACTGAGACAGACCCTCACAGTTACACTACAGTCAGCACCGAGATCCGAGCAGCACTCAACTTGTTTCTGTCATCGATCTGCAGCCATGAAAGGTAAATCCACCAACATTTAATTCCACCCGTGGAAAACTGTTATTCAGTGTTTAATCAAGAAAAAATAGAAACACACGGAGAAAATTCACGTTTGTGGTTCATCATATCAGAGGTGACTTCAGGGATTCGAATCATTATCAAAAAATTTGGATTACAAGTATTGCAAAATGAAATTTGAAAATTGATGATCTCTAATTACATCCCATGAAGCGATGATGTAATTGTCAGTGTTTGTGTGTTCGTCCTTCCATCCATTAAATATCTTTTATCTTTCTATCTGTTGCAGATAGAAAGATAAAACAAAAAGCACAATCCTCGGGCAACAAAGGGGATGAAAATGAGATGATGACCTTGACCTTGAGAAAACTAGGTCAAGGTCAAATTTCAACTTTGGTTCATTTTTTGCACATATCTTAGGAACCGGATGAGATAGAAAAACGAACCAAAAGGCGTTATATTCAGGGAGGCAAAAGGATAAAAATGAGATCAGAACATTGACCTTGAAAAACTAGGTCAAGGTCAAATTTTTACTTTTATACCATTTTCGGAACACCTCTCTGATACCTGATGAGATTTAATCACAAAACGAAAAGCAACATATTCAGGAAGCCAGAGGCACAAAAATGTGATGATGACCTTCACCTTTGGAAAATTAGGTCAATGTCATACTCGATAGAACAATATAGAAATCATTGCTGAAAGTAAGGAACATTATGAAAGTCAGGGTAAAATTTTGAATTCAGGGATGTCGCAGTCTCTGACTGCCTTGTTTAATTTATCTTTGTCAGCAGTGTCTGTATATTAATAATATACATAAAATATAATTGTAATGAGATTTCTACAATGTAAACCTTTAAATAACACCGGACATTGTCTCAGAAGAGGAGAGTTAAAACAAAAGGTTAAAACCACAGGTCACAGCAACCGGAAGTCCTTACCGATCCCGGGGCCACTGCCTCCTGACCGCGTGCCCGGCCTCGTGCTCTGGCTCGTGCCCGACCAGTCATTTTCCTCAGCTAGCTTCAGAAGTGTTAAAAAACACATTTCACTATTTTTAGAAATATTACCAACAAATGAAGTGAATACGTGATCAGGAAAACTACACCGCCCCTCATCCTCACCAGTACGAAATAAAATCTAAATTAAAGTATCGTTTACTCTCGTTTAATTGGTCTAAACAATATGGCGACTGTAAATGTAGGGTGTGGCTGTGCAATGCCGCTAGTAGCTAATGAGCCACTATTAGCATTAACATAAATTCAATATGTATACATTACTATAATATAACTCCACACAGAATATCCGACTTTCAAGGTATCGGTTAAAATTACGATACTTTGCGATAGTCCTTAAACTGAACGAGCTAATTAAAATCAGATAAGGGTAGAATGACAGTGTCCGAATTGGATAGCTGAGAGGGAGTTTTTTCCTTCAAATCGAAACATCGCGAACAAAGTAAATTTGCATAAAGGAATCATTATTTATCAAATTTTATGACGACTTTAATATTATACTTACTTTAAATGTTGACTTCTGCTGGCAGTGAACTCTAGAGGTCACGTACGATGCGTGTCCACAGGTATTTAATTCCACCCGTGGAAAACTGTTATTCACAGTGTTTAATCAAGAAAAAATAGAAACACACGGAGAAAATTCACGTTTGTGGTTCATCATATCAGAGGTGACTTCAGGGATTCGAATCATTATCAAAAAATTATATTTTTATATTAGACAATATTAGAGATCTAATAACCTGCTGTAATCACAGGAACTGTCTTCAGTTCATTTTCTGTACCAGAGGAAAAAGGGTTATATTGGGGTTTTTTTAAACTGTTTTGTATTTTATTTTAATTTTTTTTTTAAATATATAAGATAAAGCTGATGAGCCATATATTGAGCAGCAGTATATTTCATGTCAAAAGGAGTACTACCAATGCAGTATTTGCTCTGAGGATGTTGATAGAGAAGTACAGAGAAGTCCACAATGACTACAATGTTTGCAGATGACATTGTGATCTGCAGTGAGAGCAGGGAACAGGTGGAGGAGAAGTAAATAATAATATTATTAATATAATACGATGTTTATGTTAAATAATATTTCAAAACTTAGTTAATAAACAAGTGATTTAGTTCATAACATAGTACAAAAACTAGGTAGTTTAGAACCTTATTTGTTCAAAACCTAATGGGTTAGTTAGTAAGTTAGTTATTTAGTTAGTTAGTCAGTTAGTCAGTTAATTGAGAAACTCCTAGTTAGTTGTTTAGTTTGACACCTTAGTTATTTTGTT
This sequence comes from Antennarius striatus, assembly GCF_040054535.1. Lineage (NCBI taxonomy): Eukaryota > Metazoa > Chordata > Actinopteri > Lophiiformes > Antennariidae > Antennarius > Antennarius striatus. The sequence goes on along the minus strand of NC_090797.1, from coordinate 12,732,884 downwards.
CAAAAACTAGTTTAAACCTAGCTTGTCAGTTTAAAACCTAGTTAATAATTATAATAATTTAACAGTGTAAACATAAACAATTGAATAAACTTAAATAATAATTAAATAATAACATCATTAACATAAATAACATGAATAACATGAATGCACTGTTTATTTTAAATAATAATTCATAACTTAGTGAGTTAGTTCAAAATCTAGTTTCAGGACACCGATGTTCAGATCTTGGACAGGGAAGATAAATGGTTTGAGAGAGGAGTGAAAGAGGCCATCTCTGAACGGGGGGGGGGGGGGTCTGCGACATCACCTTTCTCCCATTTACAATCATGTCCTTTCAAAACTCCCAAAAAGATTGTCTCAACAGATTGACCCAGGTGATGGGTCTCATGCTCATGACCCTCATTAGCATACAAAGGTGTAAGTCACATCTCAGTGACCCCCTCTGACACCCCCACCAACAATCGTTGAGGAACCAGATGGGTTTCAATGACGGTCGTTGGAATGTGAATATCACTGACCACACCCCCCAGGGTTAATAATGTGGGACATGATCAGCCACCCTCTGAACTGAAGCAGTCTCTTGGATGAGAGACGAAACGTCTTCAAGAACTTTCTTAACGTCCAGTGGATCGACTCATGACCTGGATGACTGAGAACCTACACAGACCGTTTAAAACCTAGTTAGTTAGTTAGTTAGTTAGTTAGTTAGTTAGTTAGTTAGTTAGTTAGTTAGTTAGTTCAAAAACTAATTCGTTTAAAGCCTATTAGTTAGTTTCTAGTTAGTTGTCTTTGTAGTCTGTGCCTGTATATTAATAATATATATATATGATATAATAGTAATGACATTTCTACGATGTCTCTGACAGTTTTTAAGCGTTTTTGGAGATTCACAGCTGACTACAGACTTCAGCCTCAGCCTCTTCATCAGTGGAAGACCTCTGATGACCTCAGAGACCCCACAAAGATTCAGGGGGCTGAACAACAGACGGGTTTATTTTCAAGTAAGTCTCTGGAAATTTAATCCACTACTGTCTATAACAGGAGCATCACAGCTTATGTGAACTTTTGCAAACAGGACAATGAAAAGTTTGTCTTCCTTTCTAACATGAAGTAGAAGTAGCTCAGAATTCCACTTCAGTACAATACATAAGACAAACCTGCTGTCAGCTTCGACCAGTATTTATAAAATTACATTTCTAATAGTATACTTATAATATATTTAATTTCTATTTAAATATTTAGTTGCTGCTTTCCTGTGGTTTAACGTAATTTAAAAGCTTTAAATTACGTAGTAGAATAGTAACATTGTAATCAGGTAGTGAAGGTACTAACTCAGTGTTTTCTGATGCCAATGACAGGACTAAGAACGTTCCTGAGGAAGAAAATCCATACCAGGAGACGTGGGTCTCAATCTCAGTCCATGGAGACACAGGAGCCGGACAAGAAAATCAGTCCAGTGAAGAAGAAGAAGAAGAATCAGTTTGAGGATAAATATTGCCAACTGTACCGACTCGGTGATGGAGGCCAGGGATCTGTATACGTTGGTTACAGGAAAAAAGATTTTCTCCGCGTAGCGATCAAGCACATTCCCCAGACCCTTGTTTTCCGTGAAGACGACGACAGGAGCAAGATGCCTCTTGAAGTGCTTGTCATGATGAAGATGAGTCAACAAGCAGGAGGATCGGTTGGCCAGTCAGCATCCATTTCCCTCCTGGACCACTACGACCTGGAGGAGGAGCTCATCATCGTCATGGAATGTCCATTTCCAGCGGTTGACCTCTTGAATTACAGGAAGTCCAGAGGAGGTACTTTGGAGGAAGAGGAGGCCAGACTCTTCTTCAAGCAGCTGGTGGAAGCTGTCAGAGAACTTGATGCCAACAAGATTTTCCATGCAGACATCAAAATGGAAAATATCTTGGTTGACATCAGCAGCGGTGTTCCACGTTTGAGGATAATTGACTTTGGTCTAAGCATGTTTATCAACGACGGGGACACAATTGAAGATATATTTCCTGGAGCTCCATGCTATGACCCACCAGAGTGGTACTGGAGTTCAGTGTACAGCAGTAGGCCTGTTACTGTGTGGCAGATGGGAGTGGTTCTCCATGACATGCTGCACAGAGACTTTAATACAACGTTTTTTTTGGAGAATGGCCTCCGTATCAGTCAGGAGTTGTCTCCAAACTGCCAAAACGTGTTGCGTCTGTGTCTGGCTGAGGACCCTCAGCAGCGTCCCACTCTGGAGCAGCTCCTGAGTCATTCCTGGCTGGAATGAACCATAAGTCAACCCCCTGCTGGCCCATTGTCCCTGAGGGAAACTGAATCAGTGCCTGTATAATATTTTTTCTTGTATATAACATGTATTGTGAATGCATTTGTTTCGTAAACCATTGTCAATAAACTTGTGTGATTACTTTTAAGTCATTTCATATCAGAGTTCATGTTTTACATCAGCACAAATCCGACATGAGAGATATTAAAGGCTGATTCTGTAATTAACAAAATAACAAAGCAGCTTGTTATTTGTCAATGTTAAATAATGCCAGTCAGAAGGTCGGACAGCTGAGCACTTTTGGAGTCCCGAATTTCTTTTTACTCGTAAAACACACAATGGGTGTACAAATTCAGGCACAACACAAAGAGGTTGTACTCAGTCACTTGATTTTAATGTGTTTCATGTGGTTCGGGCATAATATGAAGTACATGTTGTTTTGCCACTGTGTTCATTATGGAGCAAATAGCTACTGTTTGTAAAATTATTATGAGCAAAAATGTAAAATAATTGATTGCGTACACGTGACTGTTACTTTTGAAAAAGTTCTAACTTGAGGTTTAATGTCTCCCTACTGTGACCTGTAGAGGGAAGTAACGTCATGAAATTCCACACAATGAATGGCAAAACTCAGGTTTTCAACCATTGAGATAGATCTGAGAAGATTGGCGTCTTTCTTAACACTGGAAAAATACTACTACTACTACTACTACTACTACTACTAATAATAATAATAAAAACAGAAACAACAACAACAACAATAATAATATGATAATAATAATAATAATATTAATAATAATAATAATAATAAGGAGTAATACAATAATAATAATATAATAATACAGTAGCAGGCCTGTTACTGTGTGGCAGATGGGAGTGGTTCTCTATAACATGCTGCACCAACACTTTTTGAAGAGCCTCTGCATCAGTCAGAAGTTGTCTCCAAACTGCCAAAACGTGTTGCGTCTGTGTCTGGCTGAGGACCCTCAGCAGCGTCCCACTCTGGAGCAGCTCCTGAGTCATTCCTGGCTGGAATGAACCATAATTCAACCCCCTGCTGGCCCATCGTCCCTGAGCAAAACTGAATCACTGCCTGTATCTTTTCTTGTATATAACATGTGTATTTGTTTAGTAAATCTTTTGTCAATAAATTTGTGTGATAATTTTGTGTCCGAGTTCATGTTTTATGTCAGCACAAATACTACATGAGGGATGTTAAAAGCTGATTCAGTAATTTTGGTTGCATGTCATAAAATGATTCGAACAAAGTAGGTTATCATGTCACTCATGAATAATGGGAGAATGAAATCAGGAAGCACACGAACACAAGTACAGCCCACCGTAATGATGGAACTGAAGTGGCTTTTCACTCTGATATAAACCACATGGACCCTGACAGTAAAGGATAACGTTCCCAGGTGTTGAAAAGTGAAAATGTGTAACTAGCATCACTGCCCACTAGATGGCGCTTCAAGCTAAATCTGAAAAGAAAGGTTTAAACTGGTGAAGTATCTGCGCCCTAGATGAGGGAGTTTATTACTTGAAGTAAATAAATATTTCCAATCCTTTCTAACTTTCTAACAGGGACAAAGCGAAAGGTTTTTTTTTGTGTTGGCTATGTCAGTCAGAGAAGGTACTCTGATCAGATCTCACCTGTAGATGGAGGCCCCGCCTCCGCGATTCATGTCAAATTAAGTTGAATAAAAACAAACCTTTTGGAGGCGACGCCCAGCAGCAAACTGTCGCCATGGAGATGCACAAAAACAATTGCGTGTAAAATGACATAAATCCTCTTGAGTGGTGAGACTGACTCGTATTTCAAGCTCGAGTCATTTTTTGTGGTCTCCGTCTCCAGTCACTGAGGACAGAAGTTCTGCTCGCTGTGAAGATCCAGAAAGTTCTGCAGATGGTGAGTTTAAAACGACTGTGGTCCGGACACAGGTTCCACCTGAGAACAGGGTCCATGAAGGTTCCACGGTTTCTGGATTCAGACTGAAAAGTAAACAGATCGGAACCTTTGACCCAGAACCAGCTGATCCGGGTCATAACCTCTTCCCCAGTAGTGACCAGTGATAAAGAAAGCTACCTCAGCCCCGCCCCTCCACCCACCTGACATTTAGCCCGGCCAATCAGTCATCCCTGTCTCAGCAAACATGTCCACCTTCATGCTGGTCTGTGAATGTACCGCCCACTGAACACCAGCGTGTGTGTGTGTGTGTGTGTGTGTGTGTGTGTGTGAACCAACCTTCGTCACACCCTGAGGGGTTGTGTGAGTTCTCAGCCTGTTGACTGTTCTTTGTGTGTGTGCAATATTTTCTAAAATATCTAAATAAATTTTATATTATCTATCAGTTGCGTGACTTTTTTTTAGTCCCGTTCAGGAATCACAAACATTTAAGGGACTTAAAACCTTTTGAATCCGGTGACCAATCAAAACCAGGCATCAACATCTGGACGCAACGCTGAAGCTAACTAAACGTTAGCAGGACAGCTGTCAGAAACAACTTCTTCACACAGATCTTTATGCTGCTGGAACTCTTATTTGTCTTTTTAAAGAAGGAAAACAGGACTGAACAAAACCCTGAACAAAAATACTTGAGCGCCCCTAACCCTAAATTGCCAGCGAGAACAGCCGGCAGCAGGAACGTGGGTATTGGGTTTGCGCCGGTCCTCACAGATAGAAGAGGAGGTCATCCAGCTTCATGTTGGGCTCCCTGTGGAGGCTCTGGCCCACCAGGAAGGCCAGCTTGTGGGCGTACTGGCAGGGAGCCGGCACCCGGATCACCCCCTAAAGCACCAGAGGGAACAGGTCAGAACCCCAGACCTCGGTGACCTCTGCTAAGGGGTCAGGTCAGGACCAGGGTTTGTTCTGGTCATGTGATCAAAATCAGTTTACAACAAATGCCACTTCCGACTGATAGAGACTGGTTAGCTTGTGTTTCATGACAAGTTCACAACACTGGACCCACTGTGGCACGTCAGACACCTGGGTGAGGTCATCACTGTTAATATGTAGAATCAGTTCAAGCTCTCCAAAGTGGAATGGTTACCACTGATACTTACACAGGTAAAGTCAGATTCTGCAGCACTGACCTCAGCTGAGTTTCTGTTTGTCCAGGATGGGGTCCAGATGCTCGCTATCCAGAGAACTTCATACAGGATGCACAGCTTCTGCACTGGAATGGTCCGTTCAAACCGTGGAATTACCCGGCTGTTCACCTGGATCTGTGGGAGAAGTGGTTCATCCCAGACCCCTCCAAAAAGTTTTCATTGGTACGACCTTAGATCGACCACTGACAACTTTGGAACCTACCATGTTAGACCCACTGGGGATATGAAGCGTGTGAGGGGCAAGACTTTCTTAAACAATAATAAATTATGTAACAAAATATTAATTTTTCATTCACTACAGGAGAATGTTCTTGAGAAGTTGTCGGACAAACTGCTTGAGAAACCATTTGTGCTGTTTGTCAGGTCAATTCAGGAACTGCGACCCTTTCTGTTGTAGCAGATAAAGCCACCACATTTGTACTTGTATGAATGTGCTCCAAGTGAAAAAAACTCCCATCTAGACACATAGACACAAAACTCAAAAGTATTCTGACATGCAAGATTAAACGTGTTTGCACACTGATGTATTTAGTCTGGTTTATTGAGTTGATCAACTGTCTTATTCTTTAGATATAAGTCAAACTTGTCAATTAAACTGTGAATAAACATTTCCACTTACATTCTGTTGCCTACACACCAGATTACCACAGCAAGGTAATGTCTCTACTCAGCGACAGCAGCACTGATGAGACCCTGAAGCACGACCCAACCAGCAGCTACAAAAACAACGTTGTGGAATGCCTACAAATGGAGGAAACTATAAACCACCTGCTATACCATTGCCTGTACCCTGGGGAAGCCATTCCATGCATATATGGGCTCCACAAAATCATAAAGAAGGAGACCCTTCTGCATCACATACGACATCGCCAAGCATGTTGCCACCATCTTGGCCCCATTCGTAAGGAAGAACCACTACCAAATACAGAACTCCATGGACATTGTGGAAAAGGTGAGAGGACTGAGATTGGATACAGATGAGACCATGGTATCCTATGACGTCACCTCCCTGTTCACATGTGTTCATGCAATGGAGGCAGTGGAAGCAGTAAGGCAACGGCTTTCACAGGACAACACCCTCAGCGACAGGACAAACTTCAACCCTGACCAGATCTGCCAACTTCTGGACCTCTGCCTAAACAGCAACTTTTTCCAGTACAGAGGGAGCTTCTATAGGCAGAAACACGGATGTGCCATGGGCTCTCAGGTGTCTCCTGTTGTGTCCAATCTGTACATGGAAGAAGTGGAACACATGGCCCTGACCTCGTTCAAAGGAGCAACACCAAGCCACTGGTTCCGGTACATGGACGACACAAGAGCAAAATCCACGAGGTGCAACCTTTCACCGGACACATCAACTCGGTGGACAGCAACATCAAAGATGAAAGTCTGAGTGTTGGGGTATACAGGACTCCAACACAAACAGACCAACACCTGTTTTTTGACTCTCACCATCCATTGGGGCACCAGCTTGGCGCCATCAGGACACTGACAAACAGGCCTGACAAGTCACCAACCAGTACCCAAGACCAGGTGAAAGAACAGGATATCCTGACTGGACCTTTGTGAAGGCTCACAGAAGATCCAGAAGAATAACACAGTGAGGACAGAAGAGAAGGAGAGCAGGCGTAACGGTACAGTGATCCCATGTGTGTCTGGAGTGTCTGAAAAACTGAGGAAGATTTTTGACAAACACCAGATTCTTGTGTATTTTAAGCGTTTTTGGAAACGCTGCCCCTTCATCCAGTGCTGTCCACCCTCCTGTGTGGTGTGGTCCAGGAATCTATTTTCTTACAGTTAGAATCAGGAAATCCACTCAATTTATGCCATTCAGGAGACTTATTGACAATATTGACAGGCATTTTTCATCATTTTTGTCAGTATCTTGATTCATCCGTCAACTTTATGTTCCGCTGATCATGTTAAAAGGAGGCTGGAGAGTTTGGAGCAGGCTGGGCAGGAGGAGTATGGCCTGGACAAGTTGGCAGTTTGTCGTACATGAAGAACAACCAGTCACACTTACATTTATGCCTCTGGGCAAATAAAAGACACCAGTTCATCTTTACACGTGTTTTTGTGGTGACAGGAAGCTGGAGAGATCCGACACCAGAAGAAGGTTTTTATAGAGACAGAACAGAATTATGTTTTAACACTGTTTTATTTTAATTAGTTAACAGGAGAACCAGTGTGTCTTAATGGAGGCGTGAGTTCTACACAGTGTTATTTAGTTTACAGTGAATTAGTAAGAGTTTCTGCCCCCTCCACAGGCAGTAAAGACTGCAGTGAAATGTCCTGTTTGGAGATGAAGTGATGTTTGTGTTGTGGTTCAGTGACTTCACAGCTGGATGTTCACTGACGCGGAGCTGGACAGACAGAACCTGGACAGACAGACAGATGAAGCTGCTGCTCAGTTCTGTCAGACCTTCACCTTCATATGATTGTCTGACTCATATGACCGGAAAGAACACAGTCCGCTCTGTTTCCTCTGAGTTCATATGAACGGGTCTGAATGGACGGGGCGCCACCTGCAGGCAGGAGGCTGGAAAAACAGTTCAAAACGTAAAGGAATCAAAAACTGCTCAATTCTGTTGTCTGTGGCAACGCTCAAAGACTGCACAAGTCCAGACCACATGTTCCAATACATTTATAGGAATAAAACCTGTAAAATCTGCCTTATCTGTTGGGGTTGTGGGTTATTCAGTCGGCTTAACAAATTTATTCCCAGGTTGCAGACTGTAATTTCATCTGTGCTGTATGTCGTGCATACATGGTACATTTAAAAATAAAGTTATTATGTTTTTTCAAATATAAATGGGTCTTCTCTGCTGCAGGCACCCATTGTTTTTCATCATACATAATATTCGGAAAATTTCATATTAATTTAAGAAATATTGTACATTATTTCATATCATTAAATATTAATCAATAATGTAGAAAAACAAATCTGCTTTCGTTAAATTGTTATTAGTAATTTTGTTTGTGCTTTAACGCAAATAATAAACGAGATGAAGCTGCTTGATTTCTACTCAGAATTTGAAGGATCTGGTGTTTAATTCTTATTAAAATGAGAGTCAGAGGCTTTTAAAGTCATATTTGTCGGCTTTTTAATATTTATTTCAGATGCGAAAAACAATGAGCCAAAGTTGCACATGAAGCTGTCAGATAGCGTCACAATGTTAAAGTGTTTCCACAATTTTTATTTTTATTATAATTAATTTTTTTTAATCATAATTGCCTGATGTAGTATTAAATATTTCCTCATAGTCCTTCGTTTCTGGTCTGAATTATGAGATTATTTTTTTAATTCGGACCCAGCGGGTCCCAAACCGGTTCGTTTTCCAGACAACGGCTGAGTCCATAACGCTGCTGCAGCCGGTGACGTCACAAAGACCCTAACTTCAAAGCCAAACCGCCTCAGGTATCAACACCTGTGTAACGTTACTGAGACAGACCCTCACAGTTACACTACAGTCAGCACCGAGATCCGAGCAGCACTCAACTTGTTTCTGTCATCGATCTGCAGCCATGAAAGGTAAATCCACCAACATTTAATTCCACCCGTGGAAAACTGTTATTCAGTGTTTAATCAAGAAAAAATAGAAACACACGGAGAAAATTCACGTTTGTGGTTCATCATATCAGAGGTGACTTCAGGGATTCGAATCATTATCAAAAAATTTGGATTACAACTATTGCAAAATGAAATTTGAAAATTGATGATCTCTAATTACATCCCATGAAGCAATGATGTAATTGTCAGTGTTTGTGTGTCCGTCCTTCCATCCACTAAATATCTTTTATCTTTCTATCTGTTGCAGATAGAAAGATAAAACAAAAAGCACAATCCTCGGGCAACAAAGGGGATGAAAATGAGATGATGACCTTGACCTTGAGAAAACTAGGTCAAGGTCAAATTTCAACTTTGGTTCATTTTTTGCACATATCTTAGGAACCGGATGAGATAGAAAAACGAACCAAAAGGCGTTATATTCAGGGAGGCAAAAGGATAAAAATTAGATCAGAACATTGACCTTGAAAAACTAGGTCAAGGTCAAATTTTTACTTTTATACCATTTTCGGAACACCTCTCTGATACCTGATGAGATTTAATCACAAAACGAAAAGCAACATATTCAGGAAGCCAGAGGCACAAAAATGTGATGATGACCTTCACCTTTGGAAAATTAGGTCAATGTCATACTCGATAGAACATTATAGAAATCATTGCTGAAAGTAAGGAACATTATGAAAGTCAGGGTAAAATTTTGAATTCAGGGATGTCGCAGTCTCTGACTGCCTTGTTTAATTTGTCTTTGTCAGCAGTGTCTGTATATTAATAATATACATATAATATAATTGTAATGAGATTTCTACAATGTCTCTGACAGTTTTTAAGCGTTTTTGGAGATTCACAGCTGACTACAGACTTCAGCCTCAGCCTCTTCATCACTGGAAGACCTCTGATGACCTCAGAGACCCCACAAAGATTCAGGGGGCTGAACAACAGACGGGTTTATTTTCAAGTAAGTCTCTGGAAATTTAATCCACTACTGTCTATAACAGGAGCATCACAGTTTATGTGAACTTTTGCAAACAAGACAACAAAAAGTTTGTCTTCCTTTCTAACATGAAGTAGAAGTAGCTCAGAATTCCACTTCAGTACAATACATAAGACAAACCTGCTGTCAGCTTAAACCAGTAGTTGTAAAATTAAATTTATAATGTATTTTAAAAACATTTAATTTCTATTTAAATATTTAGTTGCTGCTTTCCTGTGGTTTAACGTAATTTAAAAGCTTTAAATTACATAGTAGAATAGTAACATTGTAATCAGGTAGTGAAGGTACTAACTCAGTGTTTTCTGATGCCAATGACAGGACTAAGAACGTTCCTGAGGAAGAAAATCCATACCAGGAGACGTGGGTCTCAATCTCAGTCCATGGAGACACAGGAGCCGGACAAGAAAATCAGTCCAGTGAAGAAGAAGAAGCAGTTTGAGGATAAATATTGTCAACTGTACCGACTCGGTGATGGAGGCCAGGGATCTGTGTACATGGGTTACAGGAAGGAAGATTTTGTCCACGTAGCGATCAAGCACATTCCCCAGACCCTTGTTTTCCGTGAAGACGACGACAGGAGCAAGATGCCTCTTGAATTGCTTTTCATGAAGATGAGTCAACAAGCAGGAGGATCGGTTGGCCAGTCAGCATCCATTTCCCTCCTGGACCACTACGACCTGGAGGAGGAGCTCATCATCGTCATGGAATGTCCATTTCCAGCGGTTGACCTCTTGAATTACAGCAAGTCCAGAGGAGGTACTTTGGAGGAAGAGGAGGCCAGACTCTTCTTCAAGCAGCTGGTGGAAGCTGTCAGAGAACTTGATGCCAACAAGATTTTCCATGCAGACATCAAAATGGAAAATATCTTGGTTGACATCAGCAGCGGTGTTCCACGTTTGAGGATAATTGACTTTGGTCTAAGCATGTTTATCAATGACGGGGACACAATCGAAGGTATATATCGTGGAACCCCTTCCTATTACCCACCAGAGTGGTCCTGGAGTTCAGTGTACAGTAGCAGGCCTGTTACTGTGTGGCAGATGGGAGTGGTTCTCTATAACATGCTGCACCAACACTTTTTGAAGAGCCTCTGCATCAGTCAGAAGTTGTCTCCAAACTGCCAAAACGTGTTGCGTCTGTGTCTGGCTGAGGACCCTCAGCAGCGTCCCACTCTGGAGCAGCTCCTGAGTCATTCCTGGCTGGAATGAACCATAAGTCAACCCCCTGCTGGCCCATCGTCCCTGAGCGAAACTGAATCAGTGCCTGTATCTTTTCTTGTATATAACATGTGTATTTGTTTAGTAAATCTTTTGTCAATAAATTTGTGTGATAATTTTGTGTCCGAGTTCATGTTTTATGTCAGCACAAATACTACATGAGGGATGTTAAAAGCTGATTCAGTAATTTTGGTTGCATGTCATAAAATGATTCGAAGTGACAAAGGTTATTTGTCACCCATGAATAATGGGAGAATGAAATCAGGAAGCACACGAACACAAGTACAGCCGTAATGATGGAACTGAAGTGGCTTTTCACTCTGATATAAACCACATGGACCCTGACAGTAAAGGGATAACGTTCCCAGGTGTTGAAAAGTGAAAATGTGTAATTAGCATCACTGGCCACTAGATGGCGCTTCAAGCTAAATCTGAAAAGAAAGGTTTAAACTGGGAAGTATCTGCGCCCTAGATGAGGGAGTTTATTACTTGAAGTAAAAAAATATTTCCAATCTTTTCTAACTGGGACAAAGCGAAATGTTTTTTTTTTGTGTTGGCTATGTCAGTCAGAGAAGGTACTCTGATCAGATCTCACCTGTAGATGGAGGCCCCGCCTCCGCGATTCATGTCAAATTAAGTTGAATAAAAACAAACCTTTTGGAGGCCACGCCCAGCAGCAAACTGTCGCCATGGACATGCACAAAAACAATTGCGTGTAAAATGACATAAATCCTCGAGTGGTGAGACTGACTCGTATTTCAAGCTCGAGTCATTTTTTCTGGTCTCCGTCTCCAGTCACTGAGGACAGAAGTTCTGCTCGCTGTGAAGATCCAGAAAGTTCTGCAGACGGTCAGTTTAAAACGACTGTGGTCCGGACACAGGTTCCGCCTGAGAACAGGGTCCATGAAGGTTCCACGGTTTCTGGATTCAGACTGAAAAGTAAACAGATCGGAACCTTTGACCCAGAACCAGCTGATCCGGGTCATAACCTCTTCCCCAGTAGTGACCAGTGATAAAGAAAGCTACCTCAGCCCACCCCTCCACCCACCTGACATTTAGCCCGGCCAATCAGTCATCCCTGTCTCAGCAAACATGTCCACATTCATGCTGGTCTGTGAATGTACCGCCCACTGAACACCAGTGTGTGTGTGTGTGTGTGTGTGTGTGTGTGAACCAACCTTCGTCACACCCTGAGGGGTTGTGTGAGTGCTCAGCCAGTTGACTGTTCGTGTGTGTGTGCGCAATATTTTCTAAAATATCTAAATAAATTTGATATCTATCAGTTGCGTGACTTTTTTTTAGTCCCGTTCAGGAATCACAAACATTTAAGGGACTTAAAACCTTTTGAATCCGGTGACCAATCAAAACCAGGCATCAACATCTGGACGCAACGCTGAAGCTAACTAAACATTAGCAGGACAACTGTCAGAAACAACTTCTTCACACAGATCTTTATGCTGCTGGAACTCTTATTTGTCTTTTTAAAGAAGGAAAACAGGACTGAACAAAACTCTGAACAAAAATACTTGAGCGCCCCTAACCCTAAATTGCCAGCGAGAACAGCCGGCAGCAGGAACGTGGGTATTGGGTTTGCGCCGGTCCTCACAGATAGAAGAGGAGGTCATCCAGCTTCATGTTGGGCTCCCTGTGGAGGCTCTGGCCCACCAGGAAGGCCAGCTTGTGGGCGTACTGGCAGGGAGCCGGCACCCGGATCACCCCCTAAAGCACCAGAGGGAACAGGTCAGAACCCCAGACCTCGGTGACCTCTGCTAAGGGGTCAGGTCAGGACCAGGGTTTGTTCTGGTCATGTGATCAAAATCAGTTTACAACAAATGCCACTTCCGACTGATAGAGACTGGTTAGTTTAGCGTGCGTTAGCCTCCACTGACTCACCTGCCAGTTGTAATAGAGGTGACACAGCTTGTATGTGAGGCGCTGCATGTAGTCGGGCTTCAGCCCGCTGGAGTCGTACACCACGTTGTAGTGGGTGGGGGACACGCTCCCCATCCGGACCGCCTGGCTCACGATGTAGAAGTCGTACCTGTGAACCAGGACACGGTTAGCCGCTAGTAGCAGCTACTAGCCTGAGCGGCTGAACGACTTCCCACAGATCTGATGGTTCTGGTCTGGTTCAGTCCAGATTCTGTGACTCTCCCTGGACCTGAATCAAGACATTGAACCTGCCTCCTCCCACAGCACGATTCTAACTCTTGCTAATGACTGAACAGATGCTAAACGCACCACTCTGGACGGGTGACCTCCGTGTCCACGATGGTGCCGGGGGGCGGGTTCATCACCTTTCCGTGCATGTGGTCGAAGAACCTGCTGCTGATGCGCTTTGTCACCACCACCACGCTCAGTTTGGGCCTGCAAAGAGGCGGAGTTAGGTGAGTAAGCGTCACGCTAGGATGGCCCCATTCAACTGTCACCATGGAAACCACACTCACACATAGTCCTGCCCCATGGACCTGATGGACTCCTGGATCTGGGCCACCTCGTGGCTGACCACGCTCCCCAGCTGTCCGTCCCCGACCCCGTCCCGGTACACGATGATGCGCGCCGGCAGACAGCCGTTGTACCTCAGGTAGTCGTCCAGCGCCCCTGGAGCAAACACACGCAGCTGATTGGTCATCTGAGAGGCCCCTCCCACACACGTGTGACTTCAATGCTTGCATCTTTGTGGACTCTGAATGATTTGTAACCACTTGTTTGTCTAGTGTCTTAAATCTGGTTTTTACAGTGTGAACGTTCAAACCGGTTCTAACTCAACGCCACTAGAACCACAGAAGGAAAAGTTTTCACCCCTCAAGGCCATCTTCAGTCCATCCATGATCTCTTGACCTTTGTGCTGAAGCACACACTTGGAGTACCACCTGAAAGACAAATGACAACGTAGCTTAGCATCGAAAGCATGCTACCTGTGTGAGCTAATGCTGATTGACACCAGAACAGGCCGTACCATCATTCCGTTATAACGTTGTCTATAACGTTATGTCCCGTTATAGATCGGTTAAAGGTCCTGATTGAATGCCAGCCCCTGTTCCCGTTCACTAACAGGCTGCAAACACGAGGACTCACCGGCTCATGGTCGAGTTCAGGCTAGCCACCAGAGCGCCGATCGAGCGACTCCCGGCCTGCTTGTCGTGGTAGCAGTCGATGCCGACGATCATCAGGTGTTTGAGCTGCGCAGACGGAAGAAAAACACAAATAGTCTTCACATTCCATGTCTGCCAACCTTGACCTTAACCTCTGACTCCTCCACCACGGTAGGGGCCCCAAGACAAATCGGCCCCGGGTTCATTCGGTGATCAAACTCACAGGGATCTCCACGCTCCACAGCTCTCCTCCCATCTTGCAGGCAATCTGCAGGATGATCTTGGTGGCGACGGTCATCAGACTCCCAGGGCGGCTCAGGGTCCGGCCCACCACACACTGGCTGGGCATGGGGAAGTCCACACACAGGTGCTTCTTGACCATGTCGTACTTGTCCTTCCTGTTGTTGGGGAGGATGACCACCACCTGGCAAACACAAGCTGCCGCTCTCAAACACGTAACCAAGGCGACAACAAAGCGAACAAGCAGCGAGGAGCGCTTTGTTTCCTGCGTTCAGACACGAACCATCTGAGTCTGGGGTTGCACGTTGCGCTGCAGGGATCTGAGGAGGGCATCGTGGGCATCCTGGTACTCCACCCTGGATCAGAAGGAACAAACCAATCAATGTATTGATTCAGCTGTTCAGGATCCACTGGATCACTGATCACACTGCGTCACGTCACGACTCACATCACGGGTTTGTGAAGGCGGATCCCCAGCGGGCCAGACACCCTCAGGAGGGTGGTCAGCAGGTCCTGGGCTACGTTGGCATTTTGACGGGTGTAAAACACAACCCAGTCTTCCAGCGGCACGGGGTTGAGCAGAGGGACCCCCCTCATCTCTCTGGACCAGTCCGCTGCTCTCGGGTCGTAGTCGTACTAGAACACAACGATTTGATAAGAAGCCACGGATCCATTTAGTCAATCATACAAGCAGGAGGATTTCACACCGATCTCTGTCCCTGGAAGATCTTCTCCGCTGGGAGGACTCGACCCGTCAGACTGACCAGCTCCTTATCAAATCTGAGCCCCCACTTCTCCAACTCCACATTAGCCTGAGCGTCCCTGCGAACAGAGCAAGGACTTAAACCCGAGCTGGACATGACACCGCCTGCAGAGGAGCTGACCCGGGACAGCAGAACCCTGATATGTGATGAGGACACGTCTCCTACCGATGCACGTTGTTGACAAATCTGTTGAGGCGTCCCTCCCGCTGCTCTGGGTTCAGCCTGGTGTGGGCGGTCAGGTCCTTCATCACATTGAAGTCTCCTCTCATTTTGTCAGTCAGTCCTGTCAGAAACAAGCGGGTTTCAGGTGAAGTGGAACCCGTACGGAGCCAATCTGTGTCCCACAACCTCTCCATCTGCTGCTCACCTGTTAAGTAGCACAGCTCTGGGATCAGCATGACAGTCGTGGGAGACTGGCTTCCTGGATCACGCCGCTTGATCCTGGTGACCAGCAGCACCTGGGTCAGGTCGGAGACGATGATTCCGTAATTCTGGGAGGAGGAAGCAGACGTGACCGCGAAGAACGCAAATACAGTGTGAGAGCATCCGGTTCTGTTGGGTTCTGTCTCACGTTCTTGTAGTAGTCAATGAAGGACACATCCTTGTCGGCCCGAGTGAAGGTGTTGATGGGGGTGTGATCCCAGGCGATGTCATCAATCCTGTAGGTTTTGTTGTTGTACCTGAATAATTGAGAGAAGAGTGAAAGGTCATGTGATCCGTGGACCTCTACGTGCTGAGGGTAGTGGGGGTGTTAGGTCCTACTTGGTGAGAACAATCAGTCCAATGAGCTCCTTGGTGCAGACGTCTTGGAAGCGGTGGCTTCCACAAGACTGCCTCATGCTGATCATGAAGTCCAGGACGGTCTCGCTACGCAGAACCCGGTGGCTCACGTCGACACACATCATGATGGAGGACTCGTATTGCAGGATGGCGGTGGAGAACCCCGGCCAGATGGTCAGCCTGGAAACGACCGACACACAAGTTTAGACGGAACAACTCACCTGCAGCTTTTCACACAACAACAAGCGTCTATAACACATGTGTCAAACTCAAGGCTCGGGGGCCAAATGTGGCACCGCTGCATCATTTAATGTGGCCCGCAAGAGCATAAAAGGTCAGAGGCCATTTTAACTCTGACAAAAACATTTTGAACAAAGTTAATGTCCTAACTTGTGTTTGATGTCATTTTTCTTTATTTATTCGATAGTTTGATCCTTGATTGATGGAGTTCTGACAAATTTAAAGGATTTATGTGGTAACAGCAACAAGCTCACATTTTTTCTATGCAACTGTAATGTTTGCAACATGAATAAGTAATAAATTCAGTTATTTAACATTAAGGTGTAGTTATTTTACATCTATGTCACATTACATTTAGTTACATCTGGTCCTAGCAGGACAGCTGTTA
Source organism: Antennarius striatus (assembly GCF_040054535.1). Lineage (NCBI taxonomy): Eukaryota > Metazoa > Chordata > Actinopteri > Lophiiformes > Antennariidae > Antennarius > Antennarius striatus. The sequence continues at coordinate 12,716,218 of NC_090797.1, read as the reverse complement.
TGCTGATGTGGCCCTCGGTGAAAATGAGTTTCACACCCCTGGTCTATAAGGATGACAGATGTAGCTCCAACACCCGGCACCAAGAAAAACCTTTTTCATCTTCCCTGAGGAAACCATCACGTTCACTCCGCTTCATTCAATCTCCATCCATGGATTCAAACACACAAAGTATCCATTGATCGTTTAAAGACTCCAAAAAAACACTGAGTTTCATGGACAGGATTTATTTGGATTCCGCAACGCAAAAAAAAAACTGATGGTGATGAAGATCGGCCCGCTGCAAGAAAAACAGCATCTCCCCATCCTTCTGCAGAACTACTGCTGCTAGCATGCTAGCTAGCATTAGAAAGGCAGCTGCTGCTTGGGACCAAAATCAGCAGCTTTCAGATTCCACTGACATCACTTCTAAAAATGTAACATGTTGAAAATCTGATTCTCTACGAGTCACCAGGAGCCACCGACATGGAAACATCCGGCTTCAGGCCAGAAACAGAAGAACATACTTGTGCTGTGGGATGTCCAGGGGGTCCCGGGGGTTGTAGTAGTTGCGTCCGATCTGCTACATGTTGAGGATCTTCAGGATCCTGCAGGGATGATTAGAACATATGACATAGGAACGTGCATCACCATGAACCCCCCACCAGTTCCTGAGGACCAGAAAACGCACCTTTTGAAGATGAGGTTGTAAAACTGGATGCACACTGGAGACGATGGGGGGAGTTCAGAAACCAGGGTGATGGTTATCTCAACCTTTTCTCCTTCCCTGGTTTCGCTGCAGACAACCGTCTCCTAAACCCCAGGAAGGAAACCAGCAGAAGATTAAATCTGCTTCTGAAATTATGTTTTCCTGTGACTTTATGAAATTTCATTTCACCTTGTCTCGCAGCTTGTGGGGCAGAACAAGCATCGCTCCATCGAAGGTCCGCGCTGTGCCGAGCAACTCCTCGTGCTGGAAGAGGAGGGCGGCTCTCAGGCGACGGGCCTCCTTCATCGGATTGTAGGTCACGTGGTATTGGTACAGGACCCACTGCGGGCGGGACAGGATGCGGAAGAAGTTTGCGACCAACGGGATTGGCCGCCAGCTCATTCCTGAAGAAGTTCACACACAATAGCAGAGAGAGATTTGCAATCACCTGCACTCGTTACAACGGCTGCGTGTGTAAGGAAAAATGTACATTAACGTGACACACCCGTCTTGGATTCCGCCACATGAGTCATCGTCCGTCTGGTTAAAATCCCAGAATCACTAAAATCCCGGCGGCGTCCTCCTCGTTCTCCCAGCTTCACCTGCTGGAACCCAGCTGAGATCTCGACCACAGCTGACAAACCAAGACTGAGGTTACAAACACGCTGCAGACATGTTTCAGTTGCTGGTCAGTCGAGCTGACCCATCGCTCCGGGTCAACTAGGATAATGAGACGTGACCACACCTTCTGAAGAGAACGGTCCCGGGCCTTTCTGCCGACCTCTACCAACTTGCACTGCTTCCTCATCTCCCCTCGGTGGGGCGGGGCAAGGTGCTGGGGCAGCTTCTCGGGTTTGGCTCTTTAACACAGGAAAAAGTTGGAAATGTGTAACAAAGTTTTTGGAATAAAAGAAGTGCTACTGATCCATTTTCAGTTCATCCGACATGCCCACTGAACTGTAAAATCTTTTATTACCAGCTCAAATGGAAATATTGTTCAACCAGAAATCTTCAATTTTAGTAAAAATATTACCGACGTAACGACTGTTTAATTGTCCTTTAATTTCATTATTAAAAAGAAGTTCATTTAAAATAATGACAGCCTATCGCTATTGGCTTGTGGACCCTAATGAATCGGATCAAAAATATGAATAACTGTACACAAAAAACCTAACAACAATGTCAATTTACTCAGTAAAAGTGGGAGGATCTGGGCCCTGTGTAAACCAATCAGACAGCAGCCTCATGTCACCTGCTGACAAAAGGTGAAATACGTTCAGACTTCTTTTCTCTGAGCCCCTAAACCAGGATAAATGGGGTAACACAACAATCCATTCTGTAAAATAAATGTTTGAATACCTGCACGGTAAGCGTGTGTTGCTCAAGTGAGTATTTTTCATTTCATGTTATATACCGTATTTATTCGAGTATAACGCGCACACGTGTATAATGCGCATCCCTTATTTTCGATTAAAAATCGGTATAAAATTTTTTTTTTTTTCATGGCTCAGCATTGTTAAGTGCCAAACATTGTTAAACACGTGCGTCCATTATAAAAATCATTTATTGACAACGTAAACTATGAACACAATACCGAAATAAAATTAACAATATTTACCTGTATTTAAAATCCTTCAAAGTCCGATTCATCATCAGATACACCAGCAATGCTTACCGGTAACTCACGTTTCAGTGTGGCCGAGGCGAGGAAAGGAAATGAAGAGACAAGGCGTAGCTAATAAAATGCTAATCAATAATCATATATCATATGTCACAGCGGATAATAAGAATTCCCGGAAATGACACCATCCGACAAGGTCTTCTGATGAGGCATTTGATTATTGAATACCATTTCCTTAGATGCGCCTCGCCTCTGCAGGAGTGATGCGCATGAGCCATCATGAATTACCGGTATTTATTTTAGATCGCCCACGCAAATGATTTGGATACTGTTACTAAAAATCGACCATGGACGTTTTGTGGGTCGAGAGATGTGGTTGCATTCAATGTTTTGCGATTGTGGTCAGCGATATCTTCGACAAATAAGTCATTGCGCAAATAATACTGTATACTAATACATCTAAGCGTGTCACCCCAGTCCTCGTTTATAACGCGCACCCAAACTTTGAGTTCTTTTTTAGGTAGAAAATTTTGCGCGTTATACTCGAATAAATACGGTAATTAATTTAAGACCATGTGTTTCTGTAGATTTTCTCCTCTAAATATCTGAAGCGCTAGTTTTCACTACTTACTATTAGATATGAATAAATCTGTTTAATTGCGTGGTTTATTTTATTTAGTATTTACATATCATTCAATGACAATGTGCTCTCGATGTAGGATTTTATTTTGACACGCATTTTATTTTGACACAGCCTGGAAACTGTTTCCTGTTGGTTCGCGCTGCGCTGAGAATAAACCTTTAAATAACACCGGACATTGTCTCAGAAGAGGAGAGTTAAAACAAAAGGTTAAAACCACAGGTCACAGCAACCGGAAGTCCTTACCGATCCCGGGGCCACTGCCTCCTGACCGCGTGCCCGGCCTCGTGCTCTGGCTCGTGCCCGACCAGTCATTTTCCTCAGCTAGCTTCAGAAGGGTTAAAAAAACACATTTCACTATTTTTAGAAATATTACCAACAAATGAAGTAAATACGTGATCAGGAACACTACACCGCCCCTCATCCTCACCAGTACGAAATAAAATCTAAATTAAAGTATCGTTTACTCTCGTTTAATTGGTCTAAACAAGATGGCGACTGTAAATGTAGGGTGTGGCTGTGCAATGCCGCTAGTAGCTAATGAGCCACTATTAGCATTAACATAAATTCAATATGTATACATTACTATAATATAACTCCACACAGAATATCCGACTTTCAAGGTAGGGGTTAGAATTACGATACTTTGCGATAGTCCTTAAACTGAACGAGCTAATTAAAATCAGATAAGGGTAGAATGACAGTGTCCGAATTGGATAGCTGAGAGGGAGTTTTTTACTTCAAATCGAAACATCGCGAACAAAGTAAATTTGCATAAAGGAATCATTATTTATCAAATTTTATGACGACTTTAATATTATGCTTACTTTAAATGTTGACTTCTGCTGGCAGTGAACTCTAGAGGTCACGTACGATGCGTGTCCACAGGTGTTCTGAGTACCACTACGGCAAATTAGTCACGGGCCTCATCACCGAGCGCATTGATACACTTCCTGTATCTCCCGAGACCCTCTAGTCAGCTCAATTCAGGCTGCGTTATGTGTTTGAAGAGCAGGTTGTTCATATTTAACTCAATAAAGAATAACAATTCAGCAGTGATTGAGGAAAAAAGTTTTCCAGAAAAGAGGCAGAACTACTTTTCGGAGCGCAGTGATCCGTGTGCTCGAAGGTAATTTACTATTCAGTCCGCTTTCTTTGCTCTGAGTTCATATGAACGGGTCTGAATGGACGGGGCGCCACCTGCAGGCAGGAGGCTGGAAAAACAGTTCAAAACGTAAAGGAATCAAAAACTGCTCAATTCTGTTGCCTGTGGCAACGCTCAAAGACTGCACAAGTCCAAACCACATGTTCCAATACATTTATAGGAATAAAACCTGTAAAATCTGCCTTATCTGTTTGGGTTGTGGGTTATTCAGTCGGCTTAACAAATTTATTCCCAGGTTGCAGACTGTAATTTCATCTGTGCTGTATGTCGTGCATACATGGTACAATTCAAAATAAAGTTGACTATGTTTTTTCAAATATAAATGGGTCTTCTCTGCTGCAGGCACCCATTGTTTTTCATCATACATAATATTCGGAAAATTTCACGTTAATTTAAGAAATATTGTACATTATTTCATATCATAGCATTAAATATTAATCAATAATGTAGAAAAACAAATCTGCTCTCACGCAATAGGATTTTGTCTATTTTTGTCTAATCTCCACACTTGTTTCTATGTGTGTTACACCTCAACACAAAACCTGCACACCGAACATTAATACAAGCTGACTGGACACTTTTCATGGGTTTAACTTCTCTGAAGGAGTTTAGTGTGAAAATCCTTCCTGACATTTCTAGACTGTAAACAACTCATTGTGTGGAAAATTGTTATTAATAATTTTTTGTTTGTGCTTTAACGCAAATAATAAACGAGATGAAGCTGCTTGATTTCTACTCAGAATTTGAAGGATCTGGTGTTTAATTCTTATTAAAATGAGAGTCAGAGGCTTTTAAAGTCATATTTGTCGGCTTTTTAATATTTATTTCAGATGCGAAAAACAATGAGCCAAAGTTGCACATGAAGCTGTCAGATAGCGTCACAATGTTAAAGTGTTTCCGCAATTTTTATTTTTATTATAATTAATTTTTTTTTAAAACATAATTGCCTGATGTAGTGTTAAGATATATGATCTCATTAATCTTTATTCACATTTATATTATCATATCTCAGCTGCTTTATTTATGTTTTAGTTTTACGACAGTAACAGACTTTACGTTGCCGTTTGTTTGTTTACGTCAGATGGGATACGTGATTTTTTGGCGGGTATTACTCTAAGTGATCTGCAACTAATTGGATGTGTTGTAGCGCTGCTGGGTGTGTGTGTCGCTGCGGCTGAGAAGACTACACAAATAAAAGTTACGGATGTTTAACCCGTGTACCGCCTCATAATTATGGGTGAAGAGGAATATGGAAATCAAAACACAACAGGTTATGGGCCCAGGCTACGAGCAACAGGAGGAAGATGGCAACGATTAGTTTTTGACGGAGACGAAAACAACTACGAGCTGTGGGAAGTGAAGTTTCTGGGACACATGAGACTTGAAGGTTTGAAGGACACAATATTATCCACGGCAGACCCAGACCCAGAGAAGAATGCAGAATGTTACGCAGAGTTAATTCAGTTCCTCGACGATAAAAGCCTGTCATTGGTAATGAGGGAGGCTGCAGATGACGGTCGAAAAGCTCTGAAAATACTGCGGGACCATTACGCCAGCCAGGGTAAGCCCAGAATTATTTCCCTGTACAACGAACTGTGTTCTCTCAAGAAAAAGTCTGGTGAAAGTGTAACAGACTACATTATCAGAGCGGAAAAGGCAGTAACTGCTCTGAGAAACACAAAACAAGTGATCAGTGATGACCTGATGGTCGCTATGGTAATGAGGGGACTTCCAGAGCCTTACAAGCCTTTCGTCATTCACGTAACACAGAGCAGTGAAGACATGACATTTATACAATTTAAAAGTAAACTAAGAAGCTATGAAGAGACAGAGAAGTTTGACAGCACACCAAAATCAGACAACGTAATGAAAGTGGACATGTCGATGGTGACTTGCTATAGATGTGGTAACCGTGGTCATATGGCAAAAGCCTGCCACCAAAAGTCAGAACCCAAATGGTGCAGCTTCCACAGGAGCTCAAGCCACACTGATGAGACATGCAGAAGGAAACTAAAGCTCAAAGATTCAGCAAACCAAACTAGGGAAATCAGAGACGGACATGAGAAAGATGAGCACACCTGTATATTCAAGGTCACTCAAAAGATCCTCCCAGAAAACATCAAAGAAAATGGACTGATGGTGGACTGTGGTGCCACGTCACACATCATTACAGAACAAGACAGATTCACAAGATTTGACGAGTCTTTTGACCCAAGGAGACATTACATGGAGCTTGCGGATGGAACCAGAAGGAACAACGTGGCATTAAAAAGAGGAGACGCAGAAGTGCTCCTTCAGGACGTGGATGGAAAACCTGTTTTGGTGACCTTAAAGAAAGCCTTATACATCCCATCATATCCTCAGGATTTCATCTCCGTGAAGGCAGCCACAACTGATGGAGCAAGTGTGATATTCAAAGAAGGACAGAACAGATTCATCACCAAAGAAGGGACAGTGTGCAGCATAAAAGAGCATGAGAGACTCTACTATATAAGAACGGTAAATAACCAAAAACAGTATCATGACATATTATCTAGGGATAAAGTAAACTTAACTTGTGATGTGAAAACATGGCATGAGATTTTGGGGCACTGCAACGTTAAAGATGTGTTAAAATTACCAGATTTGGTAGAGGGTATGAAGATCACAGGCCAGACAGAAGTGAACTGTAATGTATGCACGGAAGGTAAATTCACCAGGAGCAGGAATAGGCAGGCTGATGCAAAAGCCAGGTCACCTTTAGAGATGGTACATACAGACTTGTCAGGTCCTACTGACCCAGTTGGCCTAGAAGGGCATAAATATGTCATTTCATTCACAGATGATTATTCAGGGGCAGTGTCTGTCTATTTTCTCAAAAACAAGAGTGAAGCTACATTAGCCACCGAGAAGTTTCTTGCTGACAGTGCATTATATGGCAGGGTAAAATTTATCAGGTCAGACAATGGCACTGAATACACTGGAGATGCCTTTCAATCTCTCTTAAGAGAAAAAGGCATAAGACATGAAACATCATCCCCATACTCTCCCCATCAAAATGGGACAGCAGAGAGGCAATGGAGGACTCTTTTTGAAATGGGAAGGTGTTTGCTATTGGAAAAAGGGTTACCAAAGGTTTTATGGCCTTATGCTGTCCAGAGTGCTGCCCATATTCGAAACAGATGTTACAGTGATAGACTCGGAAATACACCATACTTCATGTTAACAGGGAGAAAACCTAATCTCTCAAAAATGTGGGTGTTTGGGGCCAAGTGCTATGCATACAGATATGATAGTAAGAAATTGGATCCCAGGTGTGAGAAAGGAATATTTGTGGGATACAGTAAGAACAGTCCTGCATACCTGGTCTATAATCCACACACAGAAAAAGTATCAAAGCATAGACTAGTAAAATTCATCGAAGAGAGCCGAGCTGAACAACAGACACAAACAGATGATTGTGATCCTGAAGTCCAGGTATATGAAAGCAGGAAACCTACAGATGAGAAGATATTGGAAACCTCACAAAGTGAGAATGAAACAGACAACCGAACACAAAATGAGAATGTAGAAAGTACTAGCATAGATGTCACACAAAATGATAAAGCAGAAGAAAAAGTAACAAATCAAAAGGAGACAAATTCAGACACAAAACCCAGGTATAGCCAAGTCACTCGGTATCCTAGACGAGAAAAAGTTGCTCCAAAATACCTAGATGATTATCAGACAGACCTTAATGATAGTGATGATAGTCACGCAAATGTTGATTATTGTTACAGGGCTGTGAATGGAGTACCTCAGACTTATAGTGAAGCAGTGAAGTCACATGAGGCACCTGGTTGGAAATGTGCCATGAAGGAAGAAATTGACTCACTCAAACAGAACGACACTTTTGAACTGACGACTTTACCCAAAGGGAGAAAAGCAGTAGGAGGAAAATGGGTATATTCCCTAAAAGAAAATGCTGAAAGAGGACAAATATTTAAAGCAAGATATGTAGCTAAGGGTTACAATCAAACAGAGGGCATAGACTATCATGAAACATTCGCACCAACAGCCAGCATGACGTCAGTGCGAGCACTAATGCAGATAGCTGTACAAAACAATTTCATTATCCATCAGATGGATGTTAAGACAGCATACTTACATGCTCCAATAGATGAAGAGATCTACATTGAACAGCCAGAAGGGTTTGAAAAGATGTCTGAGACAGGAGAGAAACTGGTGTGCAGACTAAAGAAATCGCTTTATGGGCTAAAACAATCAGGAAGAAACTGGTATAGACTCCTAAATGACCATTTAGAGCAGGACAACTTTGTGAGGAATCTTTCTGACCACTGTGTATACAGAAAACAAATTGAAGATGATACAATAATCGTAATCATTTGGGTGGATGACTTGATCGTTGCAACAAGCGACAATGATGTACTTGACATATTCAAAAAGACCATGACGTCAAAATTTCACATGAAAGATCTGGGGAGAATATCATACTTTTTAGGCATATATTTTGAGCAAAGGGAGAATGAAATCAAGATGAGTCAGAAAAAGTATATTCTAAAGATGCTTGAAAGATTTGGGATGTCAGAGTGTAAAGCCAGATCTACTCCATGTGAACAAAAATTAGGAAGCATCCCTATAACTGATAAATATGACCAAAATGAATCTGCCAACCCCAGAGAGTATAGAGAGATTGTAGGCAGCCTGATTTATGCCATGACTTGCACCAGACCTGACATTAGTTGGATTGTAAGCAAACTATCCCAAAGTCTGGCAAACCCAGAAATGGAAAACTTTGTGGCTGCAAAACATGTCCTGAGGTATTTGAAAGGCACACACGACTATGAATTGATTTTCAAGAAAAGTGAGGAGGACTTAAGCCTGACAGCTTTCAGTGACTCAGACTGGGCATCATCTGTTGAAGACAGGCGTAGTACTACAGGCTACTGTTTCAGTTTAACCAAACAAGGTCCTGCAATTTCGTGGAAGACAAAGAAACAGCAGACAGTGGCCTTGTCAACATGTGAGGCTGAATATATTGGCCTAGCCACCTCTGCCCAAGAAAACATGCACCTGTCACAATTGCTGAATGGGATGGATGATAGGGTGTACAGTTGTACGGTACTTTATGGAGACAATCAAGGGGCCATCGCGCTCAGTAAAAATCCTGTGAACAGACAGAGATCTAAACATATTGACGTGAAGTATCATTTCATTCGTAAAGTAATCAATGAGGGTAAAATAAGTCTTGTCTACTGCCCGTCAGAGCAGATGACCGCAGACATCCTGACAAAACCCACAACAAAGTTCAAGATGGATAAATTTAAAAAGTGGTTCTTTGGGAATTAAAAAGGGCTGATTATTTTTTGTTTCAATTAAAACGGCTTTGATGATGAGATCAAGAGGGAGTGTTAAGATATATGATCTCATTAATCTTTATTCACATTTATATTATCATATCTCAGCTGCTTTATTTATGTTTTAGTTTTACGACAGTAACAGACTTTACGTTGCCGTTTGTTTGTTTACGTCAGATGGGATACGTGATTTTTTGGCGGGTATTACTCTAAGTGATCTGCAACTAATTGGATGTGTTGTAGCGCTGCTGGGTGTGTGTGTCGCTGCGGCTGAGAAGACTACACAAATAAAAGTTACGGATGTTTAACCCGTGTACCGCCTCATAATTATGGGTGAAGAGGAATATGGAAATCAAAACACAACATGTAGTATTAAATATTTCCTCATAGTCCTTCGATTCTGGTCTGAATTATGAGATTATTTTTTTAATTCGGACCCAGCGGGTCCCAAACCGGTTCGTTTTCCGGACAACGGCTGAGTCCATAACGCTGCTGCAGCCGGTGACGTCACAAAGACCCTAACTTCAAAGCCAAACCGCCTCAGGTATCAACACCTGTGTAACGTTACTGAGACAGACCCTCACAGTTACACTACAGTCAGCACCGAGATCCGAGCAGCACTCAACTTGTTTCTGTCATCGATCTGCAGCCATGAAAGGTAAATCCACCAACATTTAATTCCACCCGTGGAAAACTGTTATTCAGTGTTTAATCAAGAAAAAATAGAAACACACGGAGAAAATTCACGTTTGTGGTTCATCATATCAGAGGTGACTTCAGGGATTTGAATCATTATCAAAAAATTATATTTTTATATTAGACAATATTAGAGATCTAATAACCTGCTGTAATCACAGGAACTGTCTTCAGTTCATTTTCTGTACCAAAGGAAAAAGGGTTATATTGGGGGTTTTTTTTAACTGTTTTGTATTTTATTTTATTTTAATTTTTTTTTAAAAATAAATAAGATAAAGCTGATGAGCCATATATTGAGCAGCAGTATATTTCATGTCAAAAGGAGTACTACAAATGCAGTATTTGCTCTGAGGATGTTGATAGAGAAGTACAGAGAAGTCCACAATGACTACGATGTTTGCAGATGACATTGTGATCTGCAGTGAGAGCAGGGAACAGGTGGAGGAGAAGTAAATAATAATACTATTAATATAATACGATGTTTATGTTAAATAATATTTCAAAACTTAGTTAATAAACAAGTGATTTAGTTCATAACATAGTACAAAAACTAGGTAGTTTAGAACCTCATTTGTTCAAAACCTAATGGGTTAGTTAGTAAGTTAGTTATTTAGTTAGTTAGTCAGTTAATTGAGAAACTGGTTAGTTAAAATCCTAGTTAGTTGTTTAGTTTGACACCTTAGTTATTTTGTTCAAAAACTAGTTTAAACCTAGCTTGTCAGTTTAAAACCTAGTTAATAATTATAATAATTTAACAGTGTAAACATAAACAATTGAATAAACTTAAATAATAATTAAATAATAACATCATTAACATAAATAACATAAATAACATGAATGCACTGTTTATTTTAAATAATAATTCATAACTTTGTGAGTTAGTTCAAAATCTAGTTTCAGGACACCGATGTTCAGATCTTGGACAGGGAAGATAAATGGTTTGAGAGAGGAGTGAAAGAGGCCATCTCTGAACGGGGGGGGGGGTCTGCGACATCACCTTTCTCCCATTTATAATCATGTCCTTTCAAAACTCCCAAAAAGATTGTCTCAACAGATTGACCCAGGTGATGGGTCTCATGCTCATGACCCTCATTAGCATACAAAGGTGTAAGTCACATCTCAGTGACCCCCTCTGACACCCCCACCAACAATCGTTGAGGAACCAGATGGGTTTCAATGACGGTCGTTGGAATGTGAATATCACTGACCACACCCCCCAGGGTTAATAATGTGGGACATGATCAGCCACCCTCTGAACTGAAGAAGTCTCTTGGATGAGAGACGAAACGTCTTCAAGAACTTTCTTAACGTCCAGTGGATCGACTCATGACCTGGATGACTGAGAACCTACACAGACCGTTTAAAACCTAGTTAGTTAGTTAGTTAGTTAGTTAGTTAGTTAGTTCAAAAACTAATTCGTTTAAAGCCTATTAGTTAGTTTCTATTTAGTTGTCTTTGTAGTCTGTGCCTGTATATTAATAATATATATATATGATATAATAGTAATGACATTTCTACAATGTCTCTGACAGTTTTTAAGCGTTTTTGGAGATTCACAGCTGACTACAGACTTCAGCCTCAGCCTCTTCATCAGTGGAAGACCTCTGATGACCTCAGAGACCCCACAAAGATTCAGGGGGCTGAACAACAGACGGGTTTATTTTCAAGTAAGTCTCTGGAAATTTAATCCACTACTGTCTATAACAGGAGCATCACAGCTTATGTGAAGTTTTGCAAACAGGACAATGAAAAGTTTGTCTTCCTTTCTAACATGAAGTAGAAGTAGCTCAGAATTCCACTTCAGTACAATACATAAGACAAACCTGCTGTCAGCTTCAACCAGTAGTTATAAAATTAAATTTCTAATAGTATACTTATAATATATTTAATTTCTATTTAAATATTTAGTTGCTGCTTTCCTGTGGTTTAACGTAATTTAAAAGCTTTAAATTACATAGTAGAATAGTAACATTGTAATCAGGTAGTGAAGGTACTAACTCAGTGTTTTCTGATGCCAATGACAGGACTAAGAACGTTCCTGAGGAAGAAAATCCATACCAGGAGACGTGGGTCTCAATCTCAGTCCATGGAGACACAGGAGCCGGACAAGAAAATCAGTCCAGTGAAGAAGAAGAAGAAGAATCAGTTTGAGGATAAATATTGCCAACTGTACCGACTCGGTGATGGAGGCCATGGATCTGTGTACGTGGGTTACAGGAAAAAAGATTTTCTCCGCGTAGCGATCAAGCACATTCCCCAGACCCTTGTTTTCCGTGAAGACGACGACAGGAGCAAGATGCCTCTTGAAGTGCTTGTCATGATGAAGATGAGTCAACAAGCAGGAGGATCGGTTGGCCAGTCAGCATCCATTTCCCTCCTGGACCACTACGACCTGGAGGAGGAGCTCATCATCGTCATGGAATGTCCATTTCCAGCGGTTGACCTCTTGAATTACAGGAAGTCCAGAGGAGGTACTTTGGAGGAAGAGGAGGCCAGACTCTTCTTCAAGCAGCTGGTGGAAGCTGTCAGAGAACTTGATGCCAACAAGATTTTCCATGCAGACATCAAAATGGAAAATATCTTGGTTGACATCAGCAGCGGTGTTCCACGTTTGAGGATAATTGACTTTGGTCTAAGCATGTTTATCAACGACGGGGACACAATCGAAGATATATTTCCTGGAGCTCCGTGCTATGACCCACCAGAGTGGTACTGGAGTTCAGTGTACAGCAGTAGGCCTGTTACTGTGTGGCAGATGGGAGTGGTTCTCCATGACATGCTGCACAGAGACTTTAATACAACGTTTTTCTTGGAGAATGGCCTCCGTATCAGTCAGGAGTTGTCTCCAAACTGCCAAAACGTGTTGCGTCTGTGTCTGGCTGAGGACCCTCAGCAGCGTCCCACTCTGGAGCAGCTCCTGAGTCATTCCTGGCTGGAATGAACCATAAGTCAACCCCCTGCTGGCCCATCGTCCCTGAGGGAAACTGAATCACTGCCTGTATAATATTTTTTCTTGTATATAACATGTATTGTGAATGCATTTGTTTCGTAAACCATTGTCAATAAACTTGTGTGATTACTTTTAAGTCATTTCATATCAGAGTTCATGTTTTACATCAGCACAAATCCGACATGAGAGATATTAAAGGCTGATTCTGTAATTAACAAAATAACAAAGCAGGTTATTATTTGTCAATGTTAAATAATGCCAGTCAGAAGGTCGGACAGCTGAGCACTTTTGGAGTCCCGAATTTCTTTTTACTCGTAAAACACACAATGGGTGTACAAATTCAGGCACAACACAAAGAGGTTGTACTCAGTCACTTGATTTTAATGTGTTTCATGTGGTTCGGGCATAATATGAAGTACATGTTGTTTTGCCACTGTGTTCATTATGGAGCAAATAGCTACTGTTTGTAAAATTATTATGAGCAAAAATGTAAAATAATTGATTGCGTACACGTGACTGTTACTTTTGAAAAAGTTCTAACTTGAGGTTTAATGTCTCCCTACTGTGACCTGTAGAGGGAAGTAACGTCATGAAATTCCACACAATGAATGGCAAAACTCAGGTTTTCAACCATTGAGATAGATCTGAGAAGATTGGCGTCTTTCTTAACACTGGAAAAAAAATACTACTACTACTACTACTACTACTACTACTAATAATAATAATAAAAACAGAAACAACAACAACAACAACAATAATAATAATGATAATAATAATAATAATTATATTAATAATAATAATAATAATAATAAGGAGTAATACAATAATAATAATATAATAATACAGTAGCAGGCCTGTTACTGTGTGGCAGATGGGAGTGGTTCTCTATAACATGCTGCACCAACACTTTTTGAAGAGCCTCTGCATCAGTCAGAAGTTGTCTCCAAACTGCCAAAACGTGTTGCGTCTGTGTCTGGCTGAGGACCCTCAGCAGCGTCCCACTCTGGAGCAGCTCCTGAGTCATTCCTGGCTGGAATGAACCATAAGTCAACCCCCTGCTGGCCCATCGTCCCTGAGCGAAACTGAATCAGTGCCTGTATCTTTTCTTGTATATAACATGTGTATTTGTTTAGTAAATCTTTTGTCAATAAATTTGTGTGATAATTTTGTGTCCGAGTTCATGTTTTATATCAGCACAAATACTACATGAGGGATGTTAAAAGCTGATTCAGTAATTTTGGTTGCATGTCATAAAATGATTCGAACAAAGTAGGTTATCATGTCACTCATGAATAATGGGAGAATGAAATCAGGAAGCACACGAACACAAATACAGCCCACCGTAATGATGGAACTGAAGTGGCTTTTCACTCTGATATAAACCACATGGACCCTGACAGTAAAGGAAAACGTTCCCAGGTGTTGAAAAGTGAAAATGTGTAACTAGCATCACTGCCCACTAGATGGCGCTTCAAGCTAAATCTGAACAGAAAGGTTTAAACTGGTGAAGTATCTGCGCCCTAGATGAGGGAGTTTATTACTTGAAGTAAAAAAATATTTCCAATCCTTTCTAACTTTCTAACAGGGACAAAGCGAAAGGTTTTTTTTTGTGTTGGCTATGCCAGTCAGAGAAGGTACTCTGATCAGATCTCACCTGTAGATGGAGGCCCCGCCTCCGCGATTCATGTCAAATTAAGTTGAATAAAAACAAACCTTTTGGAGGCCACGCCCAGCAGCAAACTGTCGCCATGGAGATGCACAAAAACAATTGCGTGTAAAATGACATAAATCCTCGAGTGGTGAGACTGACTCGTATTTCAAGCTCGAGTCATTTTTTCTGGTCTCCGTCTCCAGTCACTGAGGACAGAAGTTCTGCTCGCTGTGAAGATCCAGAAAGTTCTGCAGACGGTCAGTTTAAAACGACTGTGGTCCGGACACAGGTTCCACCTGAGAACAGGGTCCATGAAGGTTCCACGGTTTCTGGATTCAGACTGAAAAGTAAACAGATCGGAACCTTTGACCTAGAACCAGCTGATCCGGGTCATAACCTCTTCCCCAGTAGTGACCAGTGATAAAGAAAGCTACCTCAGCCCCGCCCCTCCACCCACCTGACATTTAGCCCGGCCAATCAGTCATCCCTGTCTCAGCAAACATGTCCACATTCATGCTGGTCTGTGAATGTACCGCCCACTGAACACCAGTGTGTGTGTGTGTGTGTGTGTGAACCAACCTTCGTCACACCCTGAGGGGTTGTGTGAGTTCTCAGCCTGTTGACTGTTCTTTGTGTGCGCAATATTTTCTAAAATATCTAAATAAATTTGATATTATCTATCAGTTGCGTGACTTTTTTTTAGTCCCGTTCAGGAATCACAAACATTTAAGGGACTTAAAACCTTTTGAATCCGGTGACCAATCAGAACCAGGCATCAACATCTGGACGCAACGCTGAAGCTAACTAAACGTTAGCAGGACAGCTGTCAGAAACAACTTCTTCACACAGATCTTTATGCTGCTGGAACTCTATTTGTCTTTTTAAAGAAGGAAAACAGGGCTGAACAAAACCCTGAACAAAAATACTTGAGCGCCCCTAACCCTAAATTGCCAGCGAGAACAGCCGGCAGCAGGAACGTGGGTATTGGGTTTGCGCCGGTCCTCACAGATAGAAGAGGAGGTCATCCAGCTTCATGTTGGGCTCCCTGTGGAGGCTCTGGCCCACCAGGAAGGCCAGCTTGTGGGCGTACTGGCAGGGAGCCGGCACCCGGATAACCCCCTAAAGCACCAGAGGGAACAGGTCAGAACCCCAGACCTCAGTGACCTCTGCTAAGGGGTCAGGTAAGGACCAGGGTTTGTTCTGGTCATGTGATCAAAATCAGTTTACAACAAATGCCACTTCCGACTGATAGAGACTGGTTAGCTTGTGTTTCATGACAAGTTCACAACACTGGACCCACTGTGGCACGTCAGACACCTGGGTGAGGTCATCACTGTTAATATGTAGAATCAGTTCAAGCTCTCCAAAGTGGAATGGTTACCACTGATACTTACACAGGTAAAGTCAGATTCTGCAGCACTGACCTCAGCTGAGTTCCTGTTTGTCCAGGATGGGGTCCAGATGCTCGCTATCCAGAGAACTTCATACAGGATGCACAGCTTCTGCACTGGAATGGTCCGTTCAAACCGTGGAATTACCCGGCTGTTCACCTGGATCTGTGGGAGAAGTGGTTCATCCCAGACCCCTCCAAAAAGTTTTCATTGGTACGACCTTAGATCGACCACTGACAACTTTGGAACCTACCATGTTAGACCCACTGGGGATATGAAGCGTGTGAGGGGCAAGACTTTCTTAAACAATAATAAATTATGTAACAAAATATTAATTTTTCATTCACTACAGGAGAATGTTCTTGAGAAGTTGTCGGACAAACTGCTTGAGAAACCATTTGTGCTGTTTGTCAGGTCAATTCAGGAACTGCGACCCTTTCTGTTGTAGCAGATAAAGCCACCACATTTGTACTTGTATGAATGTGCTCCAAGTGAAAAAAACTCCCATCTAGACACATAGACACAAAACTCAAAAGTATTCTGACGTGCAAGATTAAACGTGTTTGCACACTGATGTATTTAGTCTGGTTTATTGAGTTGATCAACTGTCTTATTCTTTAGATATAAGTCAAACTTGTCAATTAAACTGTGAATAAACATTTCCACTTACATTCTGTTGCCTACACACCAGATTACCACAGCAAGGTAATGTCTCTACTCAGCGACAGCAGCACTGATGAGACCCTGAAGCACGACCCAACCAGCAGCTACAAAAACAACGTGGTGGAATGCCTACAAATGGAGGAAACTATAAACCACCTGCTATACCATTGCCTGTACCCTGGGGAAGCCATTCCATGCATATATGGGCTGCACAAAATCATAAAGAAGGAGACCCTTCTGCATCACATACGACATCGCCAAGCATGTTGCCACCATCTTGGCCCCATTCGTAAGGAAGAACCACTACCAAATACAGAACTCCATGGACATTGTGGAAAAGGTGAGAGGACTGAGATTGGATACAGATGAGACCATGGTATCCTATGACGTCACCTCCCTGTTCACATGTGTTCATGCAATGGAGGCAGTGGAAGCAGTAAGGCAACGGCTTTCACAGGACAACACCCTCAGCGACAGGACAAACTTCAACCCTGACCAGATCTGCCAACGTCTGGACCTCTGCCTAAACAGCAACTTTTTCCAGTACAGAGGGAGCTTCTATAGGCAGAAACACGGATGTGCCATGGGCTCTCAGGTGTCTCCTGTTGCGTCCAATCTGTACATGGAAGAAGTGGAACACATGGCCCTGACCTCGTTCAAAGGAGCAACACCAAGCCACTGGTTCCGGTACATGGACGACACAAGAGCAAAATCCACGAGGTGCAACCTTTCACCGGACACATCAACTCGGTGGACAGCAACATCAAAGATGACGGAAGTGTGAGTGTTGGGGTATACAGGACTCCAACACAAACAGACCAACACCTGTTTTTTGACTCTCACCATCCATTGGGGCACCAGCTTGGCGCCATCAGGACACTGACAAACAGGCCTGACAAGTCACCAACCAGTACCCAAGACCAGGTGAAAGAACAGGATATCCTGACTGGACCTTTGTGAAGGCTCACAGAAGATCCAGAAGAATAACACAGTGAGGACAGAAGAGAAGGAGAGCAGGCGTAACGGTACAGTGATCCCATGTGTGTCTGGAGTGTCTGAAAAACTGAGGAAGATTTTTGACAAACACCAGATTCTTGTGTATTTTAAGTGTTTTTGGAAACGCTGCCCCTTCATCCAGTGCGGTCCACCCTCCTGTGTGGTGTGGTCCAGGAATCTATTTTCTTACAGTTAGAATCAGGAAATCCACTCAATTTATGCCATTCAGGAGACTTTGACAATATTGACAGGCATTTTTCATCATTTTTGTCAGTATCTTGATTCATCCGTCAACTTTATGTTCCGCTGATCATGTTAAAAGGAGGCTGGAGAGTTTGGAGCAGGCTGGGCAGGAGGAGTATGGCCTGGACAAGTTGGCAGTTTGTCGTACATGAAGAACAACCAGTCACACTTACATTTATGCCTCTGGGCAAATAAAAGACACCAGTTCATCTTTACACGTGTTTTTGTGGTGACAGGAAGCTGGAGAGATCCGACACCAAACTCTACCTGGAGAAGATTTTTATAGAGACAGAACAGAATTATGTTTTAACACTGTTTTATTTTAATTAGTTAACAGGAGAACCAGTGTGTCTTAATGGAGGCGTGAGTTCTACAGTGTTATTTAGTTTACAGTGAATTAGTAAGAGTTTCTGCCCCCTCCACAGGCAGTAAAGTGTAACCCAGGTGAAGAAACAATCTATTTGGCGTTTCTAGTCGTCTCCTAGCGACCGTCGGGGCGTCACATGACCCCACGCAGCCTATCGGTGCCCATAAAACGGCGTCCCAGGAAGTGAGTCGGGTGATGCGAGAGGGGCCGTGAGGAGACGGACGCCGAATTCATAGTTTTCATTTCACGGTGACAACACTTGAAAGGTTTTTGACGTATTGCCTGAATGTCAACTTGTGAGAACCAACTGCAGCGCGACTACATTCGTGAAACGGCGGAACCGGCCAGGTTTGGATGGCGAGCTAAGAAAAGAAAGAACTTGGAAAGCAAAATCCTTGTGAACTGAATTTTGCGGTCTGTCCCACACTCACATTCACACATTCCCTTCCCTCACTTTGCACACTACCCCTCTGGAAATCCTGCTCGAGTCAACACTGGTACAACCCCGTGTTGTGGACAACCTGAACTTTTGTTGTTGCTTAATGCGCACATGGACTGAGACCCAATTAAGTGGGCTCATTGGACTTCAGATTTGAATGTATTACTTGAATGTATGCATTTGACGGCATTGATTTTGTTTTGTTTTCCTTGAGGCTAATTTAAGTTAGAAATGTCATTTGTTTTTCCTTTGTGAGAATAGCCATTCTTTGTGTTCTACAATTTTTATTTTTAAATATATGGTACCAAATTCAAACCTCTGTCTCAGTCTCTTCCTCTCTCCACTCCTAGAGCCGAACCACATCTTCTGAGAAAGCCCAATTTGATATTGTTAATTTTTATGCTACATACATATGCTACATAATTTGTGGCGAGCTAGCCAGGAGTGGAGTAGATAGAGCTATTGAATGCTATTTTTGAGGCGGGTTCTTGGTGTACATTAAAACATGGAAACATTTGAGAAACGTGGCATTAAAATCCCCAATTCAGTCTTGATTCAGGATGCGAAAAAAACTGAAACCGATGATGAAGTTGTCGACTTTTTGAAACAGTACGGTTCAATTTCTAAAGCAGACATTATAGATGAGCCTGAGTCGGTTTTCCATCATTGTATTGTAGTTGAGTACAGTTCAGGTGCACCGTTAGTTGCACTGCGCAAACTTTTACCTTATACTTACATTTGCAAAAGCGATAAGGTCGTCTATGAAATTTTGGACTTATCTGCCATGTTTGCTGACGAGGTAGGTAAAATGCAGACTCAGAACTACCTGGTTGAACTACAAAAAGTCGCCAAATTAACGGGGCAGGATTTCGCTGTGGTACTAAATGGTGTGATGTCTCTGCTTGGCCAGACTGTAACTGAGCTCCACCCCACTGCTGGAGATGTTGAAGTTACTTTTGAGGACAGGCAGAGAGAGCTGCCAAGTACTCCCCTTGGTATTGGATTGCCTTCTGCATTACCCTCGGCTGTTGACGTGGGCCATCCAGCTGTTGCAGCCTTGAGCCCAAGTGGAACCCAGTTAAAGGTAGAACCAGATCCCACTGTTCAGGATCCACCAAGACTGCCAGCTGTGACGCATCACGATTTAAACCCACCTGAGATTCAACGCTATGTGGTTGAGCACATAGTAAAAAATGAAGAAAGCACAGGTCACTATTCAGCTCACAGAATCCGAGCCTTTTCTGGGAGATCCCCACGACCTCCGAACGAATCAGACTATGATACGTGGCGTTCCAGCATAGAACTATTACTAAAAGATCCCGCGGTGTCTGACCTTCAGCGCTCCCGCAAAATCTTTGAGAGCTTGCTGTCACCGGCTGCTGACATGGTTAAGCACTTGCAACCAGATACGTCACCCACCATCTATCTGCAGACTCTCGATTCAGCTTATGGTACTGTTCAAGATGGAGAAGAGCTTTATGCCAAATTTTTAGACACCTTTCAAGACGCTGGGGAGAAACCCTCCACCTATCTTCAACGTCTTCAGGTTCTTTTAAACTCAGTGGTCAAGCGTGGGGGAGTAATAAACAAAGACATTGAACGACACCTGTTGACCCAATTCTGTCGAGGTTGTTGGGATAACTCTCTGATTACTGAATTACAGCTGAAGCAAAGAAAACACAATCCACCAACATTTGCAGAGTTCTTGCTACGACTACGAACTGAGGAAGACCGTGAAGCTGCAAAGGCTATCCGAATGAAGCAACATCTCGGCTCAGCAAGACCCAAAGTTTCAGCCCATGTGCAGTATGTCTCTACAGATAGGGCCGAGAAGAAAGAAATTGCTGCTCTCACCAAAGTCACGCAGCAGCTCGCACAGCAACTGACAGACATCCAGAAACAGCTTGCATCACTTACTGCCAGCCAGTCAAGTGTCACTAATCCTGCTGCTTTCAAGTCCATGTCTGGTGGTACGCTGCAGGAGAATCAGAGGATTGGTAAGCAAACAAAGACCCTGCCTTCGGTACTCAAGCCTGGTTACTGTTATAGGTGTGGTGAAGATGGCCATATAAAGACACATTGTGAAAATCCTCCAAACTCTGCTCTTGTGGCCGCCAAGAAAAAACAGTTTGCAGAAAGACAAGCGAAATGGCAAAAATCCAACCCCCAGTTTAAACAATCTTTAAACTAAATCCAGTTCCTGTTGCGGGGCAAACCGGAACTGTTGTGGACCCAAATTGTCCCAACAAAAAGAAAATTATGCAATGTAGAGAAATGACTCAGACAGCACCCGCCATCACATCTCAACTACCCAACTGTTTAATTGGTTCCCGCTGTACAGCCAAAGTCAAGATCGCTGAGGAAGAATGTAGTTGCCTCCTAGACACAGGGTCGCAAGTTACAACCATCCCCGTTTCATTCTATAACCAGCACTTTGCCGATCAGCCTGTGAAACCTCTGGGTGACATCCTACAAGTGGAAGGAGCAGCAGGACAAGCCGTCCCCTATATTGGATATGTGGAAATGACAATAACATTTCCTAGGGAGTTCCTAGGTGCAGATTTTGATATGGCCACACTTGCACTTGTAGTTCCTGATGTAAGATCTGATTTTCAGTCCCCAGTATTAATCGGCATGAACACTTTGGAACCACTGTACAGGCACCATAGGGAGAGTGACGTTGCAGAGTTCCAGCCTTCTGCTCATGGGTACAAAGCTGTGCTTAAACTTTTGCAGATGCGCCACCGACAACATCACGCTGACATTGATGGAGTCGTGAAAATAGCCACTAAGTCTCCGGTCCTCATCCCTGCTGGACACACCACCGTCGTGGAAGGATCCGTTCACTCCAGTACAACAGGTCTTGGGCAATGGGCGCTTGTGGAGCATCCCGCTTCACCCCTGCCAGGCGGGCTGTGTGTCAAAAACTCTCTTATTGCGCTTTCACGTAAATCACACATGAAGAGAATTCCGGTTGTTCTTACTAATGACTCAGATCATGACGTGACTATCCCACCTCTCTGTGCCATTGCCAAACTTGCCATATCCCCCCAGATTCTGTCCCACCAAGTGTCCTCGAACCAGTTACCAATTGAGACATTGAATACTTTGAAGCTGGATTTTGGAGAATCACCAATTCCTCCAGAGTGGAAGGAGAGGATTATTAATAAATTCAGCGAGATTCCTGAAGTCTTTTCACACCACGACTTGGATTTCGGATGCACTGATAAGGTGAAACACCGGATCAAACTGCATGACGAAACCCCTTTCAAGCATCGGGCCAGACCGATTCACCCTCAAGATGTTGAGGCTGTGCGCCAACATCTACGTGATCTGCTAGACGCGGGTGTCATTAGAGAGTCCGATTCACCATTCTCATCACCTATTGTCGTGGTCCGCAAGAAGAATGGGGACATTCGGTTGTGCATCGATTACCGCAAGTTGAATTTACAGACTATAAAAGATGCCTATGCTTTACCAAATCTGGAAGAATCTTTTTCAGCCTTGACTGGTTCCCGGTGGTTTAGTGTGCTGGACCTAAAATCCGGCTACTATCAGATCGAGATGGATGAGGCTGATAAAGCAAAGACAGCTTTTGTAACGCCAGTTGGGTTCTGGGAGTTTAATAGAATGCCCCAAGGGGTTACGAATGCTCCAAGTACATTTCAGCGGGTAATGGAGAAGTGCATGGGGGATCTCCATTTAAAAGAAGTACTTGTTTTCATTGACGATCTTATTGTATTTTCAAGCTCACTTGAAGAGCATGAGCAGAGGTTGCTGCGAGTGCTCAATCGTTTAAAAGAATATGGGTTGAAACTCTCTCCAGAGAAGTGCAAGTTCTGTCAGACATCCGTGCGATATCTTGGACATATTGTTTCGGAGAGAGGAGTTGAAACTGATCCCGATAAGATTCTTGCTCTTAAATCCTGGCCGGTTCCACAAACCCTGAAAGAGCTCAAGTCATTTTTAGGATTTGCTGGGTATTACCGTAGATTCATCAAAGGGTATGCTGCCATTGCTAAACCACTAAATGATCTTACGCGTGGCTATGTGTCTATGCCGAAGTCCCAGTCCAAACACCATTCAGCCAAACTTCAAGATGCAAAGCAGCCCTTTGGAGAGCGATGGTCATCTGTCTGCCAAAATGCATTTGAAACACTGATAGCAAAGCTGACAAGCTCTCCGGTCCTTGGCTTTGCTGATCCCAAGCTACCTTATATCCTCCATACTGATGCCAGCACCACTGGACTTGGAGCTGCATTGTATTAAAAGCAGGAAGGTCAGCTGAGAGTAATTGCATACGCCAGCCGTGGCTTATCGCCAAGCGAATCCAGATACCCCGCACACAAGCTTGAATTCCTTGCTCTGAAGTGGAGTGTGACAGAGAAACTGCACGACTACCTGTATGGGGCCAGCTTTGTAGTGGTAACTGACAACAATCCCCTAACTTACCTGTTAACATCAGCAAAGTTAGATGCTGCCAGCCACAGGTGGCTCGCTGCCCTGTCCACCTATGCCTTCAAACTGCAGTATAGATCTGGAAAGTTGAACTCTGACGCTGATGGTTTATCCCGCCGTCCTCAGAACCAATTCACTGATGTTTCATCACAGAAAGATTGGGATTTGATCAACAAATTCTCCCTGAGTGAACCAAGTGAAATAGAGGAAGTGGACCCTGATGTTGTGTCTGCTATTTGTCATCGCTGCCTTGTCTCCAACCAGCCCAGCAGTTCAGTAGAGAGTCCTATCACTTTGGTTGAGTCCTTGAGCCTGTCAGCTGAAGCCATTCCTGATTGTTATTCCAGTGAAACCAACCATGGGCTACCAGTTGTTCCTTCCTTGTCACATCTGGACCTCAAAGAACAGCAACATGCTGATCCAGCTATAAGAGAGGTGATTCACCAGATGAAGACTGGAGAAAAAGTGCCTCCCACTGCAAAGCATGAGCTTCCAGACCTAGCTCTGTTATTGAGGGAGCTGAATCGCCTCGAGCTGCATGAGGACATCTTGTACCGGCGGAGGTGGGATGGGGAACGAGCCTCGTTCCAGCTGGTTCTGCCCAAGGAGCTGAGATCGGTTGTTCTAACAAGCCTGCATGATGACATGGGTCATATGGGCATTGAGCGCACTTTAGACCTTGTACGCTCCAGATTTTTCTGGCCTCACATGGCAGCTGATATAGAATGCAAAATCAAGACTTGTAGCCGATGTGTGAGACGCAAAGCACTACCTGAGAGATCCGCACCTCTTGTTAATATTAAAACCACACGTCCTCTTGAGTTGGTTTGCATGGACTATCTTTCACTTGAACCAGACCAGAGCAACACAAAGGACATCCTTGTACTAACTGACCATTTTACAAAATATTCTGTTGCAATACCCACACCAAACCAAAAAGCCAGGACAGTGGCAAAGTGTTTGTGGGAGAATTTCATAGTGTGCTATGGAATACCTGAACGTCTCCACACCGATCAAGGACCAGACTTCGAGTCCAAGTTAATCAAAGAACTTTGCCAATTCACAGGGATGGAAAAGACACGGACAACCCCCTATCATCCTAGGGGAAACCCAGTTGAAAGGTTCAACAGGACGCTACTCGGCATGCTTGGAACTTTGGAACCAAAGCAGAAGACCAGATGGAAAGAGTATGTGAAGCCTCTAGTGCATGCGTACAATTGCACTCGGAATGACGTCACTGGCTTTACGCCTTATGAATTAATGTTTGGTCGTTCACCAAGGCTTCCAGTAGATCTCGCCTTTGGTCTGCCTCTGCAAAGAAATCAGTCCATTTCTCATTCCCAATATGTTGAACGTCTCCGATCTCGTCTTGAAGAAAGCTTTCAGATAGCATCCAAGAATGCTGCAAAAGCAGGTGAGAGAAACAAAATGCGCTTTGACAAACAAGTTACACCCTCAAAGTTGGACGAAGGTGATAGAGTTCTTGTTCGCAATGTCAGGCTGCGCGGGAAGCACAAGCTTGAAGACAAATGGGAACAAGATATCTACATTGTCTTGAAACGGGCTGGAGAGTTGCCTGTGTACACTGTGCGCCCTGAAACAAAGGATGGGCCAATTCGTACATTGCACCGCGATTTACTTCTTCCATGTCCATTCCAAGCCGGCATGAATGATTCTAATCTCTTGCCAGACACTCCACCCCGTCGTGCGAAAACTCGAAGCCAGACTTTGGCACTTGAAGATCCCAACGAAAATCTGGATGAAGATGAAGAATGGGAGTCACCTCAACCTCATATTTCTCCAACTTCTCTTGCTTTCAGGAGTGAACATTCAGCTGTAAGTTCACTGCCTCAAGCTGACTCTACAAATGTGTCCTTGGCCGAAACGCATGAGAATCCTGTTGATGCTGAACCTTCTTCCCTGCGAACCAACTTGCCTGGAAATGAAGAACCCATCTTACCTGCAAATGAAGGAACCAATTTATCTGCACATGAAATAAACCACTTACCTGGAGATGGGGATTCCTCTGCTGATCCTGAAGCTTCTGAACCTGTAGCTGATGACTCACCTGACCGAGTTCAATTTACCTGTGCTCCAGACAGCTTACCTGGAGAACCTGAGCTTCCTGGTCAAGCAGAGACATCACCCAACCTCAATGAGCCATTACTCATCCCAGCTGAGACCCTTGTTACAGCACAAAATACATCTGACTCTGTAGTTGAGTCTGATACGGTTGTCCGACGTTCAAGTCGTCAGCGCCAACTACCAAATCGCTTGCAGTACTCAGTGTTGGGTAACCCTCTCATTTCTGTTGTGCAGACTCTTTTCCATGGGTTAGTTGACATGTATAGTGGAGCAATTGGTACCTCTGCAGCAAACAATCATGTGCACCCTCCTGTTTTTGAAGTTTAGCATGCATCAGGAGTTGCATGATCTAAAGGGGGGAGGGTGTAACCCAGGTGAAGAAACAATCTATTTGGCGTTTCTAGTCGTCTCCTAGCGACCGTCGGGGCGTCACATGACCCCACGCAGCCTATCGGTGCCCATAAAACGGCGTCCCAGGAAGTGAGTCGGGTGATGCGAGAGGGGCCGTGAGGAGACGGACGCCGAATTCATAGTTTTCATTTCACGGTGACAACACTTGAAAGGTTTTTGACGTATTGCCTGAATGTCAACTTGTGAGAACCAACTGCAGCGCGACTACATTCGTGAAACGGCGGAACCGGCCAGGTTTGGATGGCGAGCTAAGAAAAGAAAGAACTTGGAAAGCAAAATCCTTGTGAAGTGAATTTTGCGGTCTGTCCCACACTCACATTCACACATTCCCTTCCCTCACTTTGCACACTACCCCTCTGGAAATCCTGCTCGAGTCAACACTGGTACAACCCCGTGTTGTGGACAACCTGAACTTTTGTTGTGCGTAATGCGCACATGGACTGAGACCCAATTAAGCGGGCTCATTGGACTTCAGATTTGAATGTATTACTTGAATGTATGCATTTGACGGCATTGATTTTGTTTTGTTTTCCTTGAGGCTAATTTAAGTTAGAAATGTCATTTGTTTTTCCTTTGTGAGAATAGCCATTCTTTGTGTTCTACAATTTTTATTTTTAAATATATGGTACCAAATTCAAACCTCTGTCTCAGTCTC
This sequence comes from Antennarius striatus, assembly GCF_040054535.1. Taxonomy (NCBI): domain Eukaryota; kingdom Metazoa; phylum Chordata; class Actinopteri; order Lophiiformes; family Antennariidae; genus Antennarius; species Antennarius striatus. The sequence continues at coordinate 12,689,766 of NC_090797.1, read as the reverse complement.
TTCCTCTCTCCACTCCTAGAGCCGAACCACATCTTCTGAGAAAGCCCAATTTGATATTGTTAATTTGTATGCTACATACATATGCTACAAAAGACTGCAGTGAAATGTCATGTTTGGAGATGAAGTGATGTTTGTGTTGTGGTTCAGTGACTTCACAGCTGGATGTTCACTGACGCGGAGCTGGACAGACAGAACCTGGACAGACAGACAGATGAAGCTGCTGCTCAGTTCTGTCAGAGCTTCAGCCCGTCCACTGAAGCAGCACACAGACCCACACTGTAGGCAGCGTGTCGTCTGTGAGCCGTCAGTGGTGCAGGTTCTGGTTAATCTGTCTGTAGTCTGTCTGTGTTGGATCAGTGTGTCCTGGTGAATTCATAATGCCATCTAATCTGAGCAGAGAATATTCCTGTGAGCGATGAGCTCACACAGGCTGGACATTCCTGCAAGAAACAAAACAAAATTTCCAAATATGCAAATGATTTTGGAAGTGTTCCCAGCATGACTCATCATATCTAACCACACAGATGAATGAGTCAGACAATCATATGACCGGAAAGAACACAGTCCGCTCTCTTTCCTCTGAGTTCATATGAACGGGTCTGAATGGACGGGGCGCCACCTGCAGGCAGGAGGCTGGAAAAACAGTTCAAAACGTAAAGGAATCAAAAACTGCTCAATTCTGTTGTCTGTGGCAACGCTCAAAGACTGCACAAGTCCAGACCACATGTTCCAATACATTTATAGGAATAAAACCTGTAAAATCTGCCTTATCTGTTTGGGTTGTGGGTTATTCAGTCGGTTTAACAAATTTATTCCCAGGTTGCAGACTGTAATTTCATCTGTGCTGTATGTCGTGCATACATGGTACATTTAAAAATAAAGTTGACTATGTTTTTTCAAATATAAATGGGTCTTCTCTGCTGCAGGCACCCATTGTTTTTCATCATACATAATATTCGGAAAATTTCATATTAATTTAAGAAATATTGTACATTATTTCATATAATTAAATATTAATCAATAATGTAGAAAAACAAATCTGCTTTCGTTAAATTGTTATTAATAATTTTTTGTTTGTGCTTTAACGCAAATAATAAACGAGATGAAGCTGCTTGATTTCTACTCAGAATTTGAAGGATCTGGTGTTTAATTCTTATTAAAATGAGAGTCGGAGGCTTTTAAAGTCATATTTGTCGGCTTTTTAATATTTATTTCAGATGCGAAAAACAATGAGCCAAAGTTGCACATGAAGCTGTCAGATAGCGTCACAATGTTAAAGTGTTTCCACAATTTTTATTTTTATCATAAAAAAATTTTTTAAATCATAATTGCCTGATGTAGTATTAAATATTTCCTCATAGTCCTTCGTTTCTGGTCTGAATTATGAGATTATTTTTTTAATTCGGACCCAGCGGGTCCCAAACCGGTTCGTTTTCCGGACAACGGCTGAGTCCATAACGCTGCTGCAGCCGGTGACGTCACAAAGACCCTAACTTCAAAGCCAAACCGCCTCAGGTATCAACACCTGTGTAACGTTACTGAGACAGACCCTCACAGTTACACTACAGTCAGCACCGAGATCCGAGCAGCACTCAACTTGTTTCTGTCATCGATCTGCAGCCATGAAAGGTAAATCCACCAACATTTAATTCCACCCGTGGAAAACTGTTATTCAGTGTTTAATCAAGAAAAAATAGAAACACACGGAGCAAATTCACGTTTGTGGTTCATCATATCAGAGGTGACTTCAGGGATTCGAATCATTATCAAAAAATTTGGATTACAAGTATTGCAAAATGAAATTTGAAAATTGATGATCTCTAATTACATCCCATGAAGCGATGATGTCAGTGTTCGTGTGTTCGTCCTTCCATCCATTAAATATCTTTTATCTTTCTATCTGTTGCAGATAGAAAGATAAAACAAAAAGCACAATCCTCGGGCAACAAAGGGGATGAAAATGAGATGATGACCTTGACCTTGAGAAAACTAGGTCAAGGTCAATTTTCAACTTTGGTTCATTTTTTGCACATATCTTAGGAACCGGATGAGATAGAAAAACGAACCAAAAGGCGTTATATTCAGGGAGGCAAAAGGATAAAAATTAGATCAGATCATTGACCTTGAAAAACTAGGTCAAGGTCAAATTTTTACTTTTATACCATTTTCGGAACACCTCTCTGATACCTGATGAGATATAATCACAAAACGAAAAGCAACATATTCAGGAAGCCAGAGGCACAAAAATGTGATGATGACCTTCACCTTTGGAAAATTAGGTCAATGTCATACTCGATAGAACATTATAGAAGTCATTGCTGAAAATAAGGAACATTATGAAAGTAAGTCAGGGTAAAATTTTGAATTCAAGGATGTCGCAGTCTCTGACTGCCTTTTTTAATTTGTCTTTGTCAGCAGTGTCTGTATATTAATAATATACATATAATTGTAATGAGATTTCTACAATGTCTCCGACAGTTTTTAAGCGTTTTTGGAGATTCACAGCTGACTACAGACTTCAGCCTCTTCATCAGTGGAAGACCTCTGATGACCTCAGAGACCCCACAAAGATTCAGGGGGCTGAACAACAGACGGGTTTATTTTCAAGTAAGTCTCTGGAAATTTAATCCACTACTGTCTATAACAGGAGCATCACAGCTTATGTGAACTTTTGCAAACAAGACAACAAAAAGTTTGTCTTCCTTTCTAACATGAAGTAGAAGTAGCTCAGAATTCCACTTCAGTACAATACATAAGACAAACCTGCTGTCAGCTTAAACCAGTAGTTGTAAAATTAAATTTATAATATATTTTAAAAACATTTAATTTCTATTTAAATATTTAGTTGCTGCTTTCCTGTGGTTTAACGTAATTTAAAAGCTTTAAATTACATAGTAGAATAGTAACATTGTAATCAGGGAGTGAAGGTACTAACTCAGTGTTTTCTGATGCCAATGACAGGACTAAGAACGTTCCTGAGGAAGAAAATCCATACCAGGAGACGTGGGTCTCAATCTCAGTCCATGGAGACACAGGAGCCGGACAAGAAAATCAGTCCAGTGAAGAAGAAGAAGAAGAATCAGTTTGAGGATAAATATTGCCAACTGTACCGACTCGGTGATGGAGGCCATGGATCTGTGTACGTGGGTTACAGGAAAAAAGATTTTCTCCGCGTAGCGATCAAGCACATTCCCCAGGCCTTCGTTTTCCGTGAAGACGACGACAGGAGCAAGATGCCTCTTGAAGTGCTTGTCATGATGAAGATGAGTCAACAAGCAGGAGGATCGGTTGGCCAGTCAGCATCCATTTCCCTCCTGGACCACTACGACCTGGAGGAGGAGCTCATCATCGTCATGGAATGTCCATTTCCAGCGGTTGACCTCTTGAATTACAGGAAGTCCAGAGGAGGTACTTTGGAGGAAGAGGAGGCCAGACTCTTCTTCAAGCAGCTGGTGGAAGCTGTCAGAGAACTTGATGCCAACAAGATTTTCCATGCAGACATCAAAATGGAAAATATCTTGGTTGACATCAGCAGCGGTGTTCCACGTTTGAGGATAATTGACTTTGGTCTAAGCATGTTTATCAACGACGGGGACACAATTGAAGATATATTTCCTGGAGCTCCGTGCTATGACCCACCAGAGTGGTACTGGAGTTCAGTGTACAGCAGTAGGCCTGTTACTGTGTGGCAGATGGGAGTGGTTCTCCATGACATGCTGCACAGAGACTTTAATACAACGTTTTTCTTGGAGAATGGCCTCCGTATCAGTCAGGAGTTGTCTCCAAACTGCCAAAACGTGTTGCGTCTGTGTCTGGCTGAGGACCCTCAGCAGCGTCCCACTCTGGAGCAGCTCCTGAGTCACTCCTGGCTGGAATGAACCATAAGTCAACCCCCTGCTGGCCCATTGTCCCTGAGGGAAATTGAATCAGTGCCTGTATAATATTTTTTCTTGTATATAACATGTATTGTGAATGCATTTGTTTCGTAAACCATTGTCAATAAACTTGTGTGATTACTTTTAAGTCATTTCATATCAGAGTTCATGTTTTACATCAGTACAAATCCGACATGAGAGATATTAAAGGCTGATTCAGTAATTAACAAAATAACAAAGCAGGTTATTATTTGTCAATGTTAAATAATGCCAGTCAGAAGGTCGGACAGCTGAGCACTTTTGGAGTCCCGAATTTCTTTTTACCTGTAAAACACACAATGGGTGTACAAATTCAGGCACAACACAAAGAGGTTGTACTCAGTCACTTGATTTTAATGTGTTTCATGTGGTTCGGGCATAATATGAAGTACATGTTGTTTTGCCACTGTGTTCATTATGGAGCAAATAGCTACTGTTTGTAAAATTATAATGAGCAAAAATGTAAAATAATTGATTGCGTACACGTGACTGTTACTTTTGAAAAAGTTCTAACTTGAGGTTTAATGTCTCCCTACTGTGACCTGTAGAGGGAAGTAACGTCATGAAATTCCACACAATGAATGGCAAAACTCAGGTTTTCAACCATTGAGATAGATCTGAGAAGATTGGCGTCTTTCTTAACACTGGAAAAATACTACTACTACTACTACTACTACTACTACTACTACTAATAATAATAATAAAAACAGAAACAACAACAACAACAACAATAATAATAATGATAATAATAATAATAATATTAATAATAATAATAATAATAATAATAAGGAGTAATACAATAATAATAATATAATAATACAGTAGCAGGCCTGTTACTGTGTGGCAGATGGGAGTGGTTCTCTATAACATGCTGCACCAACACTTTTTGAAGAGCCTCTGCATCAGTCAGAAGTTGTCTCCAAACTGCCAAAACGTGTTGCGTCTGGCTGAGGACCCTCAGCAGCGTCCCACTCTGGTGCAGCTCCTGAGTCATTCCTGGCTGGAATGAACCATAAGTCAACCCCCTGCTGGCCCATCGTCCCTGAGCGAAACTGAATCAGTGCCTGTATCTTTTCTTGTATATAACATGTGTATTTGTTTAGTAAATCTTTTGTCAATAAATTTGTGTGATAATTTTGTGTCCGAGTTCATGTTTTATATCAGCACAAATACTACATGAGGGATGTTAAAAGCTGATTCAGTAATTTTGGTTGCATGTCATAAAATGATTCAAAGTAGGTTATCATTTGTCACTCATGAATAATGGGAGAATGAAATCAGGAAGCACACGAACACAAGTACAGCCGTAATGATGGAACTGAAGTGGCTTTTCACTCTGATATAAACCACAAAGGAAAACCACCATGGACCCTGACAGTAAAGGAAAACGTTCCCAGGTGTTGAAAAGTGAAAATGTGTAACTAGCATCACTGCCCACTAGATGGCGCTTCAAGCTAAATCTGAACAGAAAGGTTTAAACTGGTGAAGTATCTGCACCCTAGATGAGGGAGTTTATTACTTGAAGTAAAAAAATATTTCCAATCCTTTCTAACTTTCTAACAGGGACAAAGCGAAAGGTTTTTTTTTGTGTTGGCTATGCCAGTCAGAGAAGGTACTCTGATCAGATCTCACCTGTAGATGGGAGGCCCCGCCTCCGCGATTCATGTCAAATTAAGTTGAATAAAAACAAACCTTTTGGAGGCCACGCCCAGCAGCAAACTGTCGCCATGGAGATGCACAAAAACAATTGCGTGTAAAATGACATAAATCCTCTTGAGTGGTGAGACTGACTCGTATTTCATGCTCGAGTCATTTTTTGTGGTCTCCGTCTCCAGTCACTGAGGACAGAAGTTCTGCTCGCTGTGAAGATCCAGAAAGTTCTGCAGATGGTGAGTTTAAAACGACTGTGGTCCAGACACAGGTTCCACCTGAGAACAGGGTCCATGAAGGTTCCACGGTTTCTGGATTCAGACTGAAAAGTAAACAGATCGGAACCTTTGACCCAGAACCAGCTGATCCGGGTCATAACCTCTTCCCCAGTAGTGACCAGTGATAAAGAAAGCTACCTCAGCCCCGCCCCTCCACCCACCTGACATTTAGCCCGGCCAATCAGTCATCCCTGCCTCAGCAAACATGTCCACCTTCATGCTGGTCTGTGAATGTACCGCCCACTGAACACCAGTGTGTGTGTGTGTGTGTGTGAACCAACCTTCGTCACACCCTGAGGGGTTGTGTGAGTTCTCAGCCTGTTGACTGTTCGTGTGTGTGTGCGCAATATTTTCTAAAATATCTAAATAAATTTGATATCTATCAGTTGCGTGACTTTTTTTTAGTCCCGTTCAGGAATCACAAACATTTAAGGGACTTAAAACCTTTTGAATCCGGTGACCAATCAGAACCAGGCATCAACATCTGGACGCAACGCTGAAGCTAACTAAACGTTAGCAGGACAGCTGTCAGAAACAACTTCTTCACACAGATCTTTATGCTGCTGGAACTCTTATTTGTCTTTTTAAAGAAGGAAAACAGGACTGAACAAAACCCTGAACAAAAATACTTGAGCGCCCCTAACCCTAAATTGCCAGCGAGAACAGCCGGCAGCAGGAACGTGGGTATTGGGTTTGCGCCGGTCCTCACAGATAGAAGAGGAGGTCATCCAGCTTCATGTTGGGCTCCCTGTGGAGGCTCTGGCCCACCAGGAAGGCCAGCTTGTGGGCGTACTGGCAGGGAGCCGGCACCCGGATCACCCCCTAAAGCACCAGAGGGAACAGGTCAGAACCCCAGACCTCGGTGACCTCTGCTAAGGGGTCAGGTCAGGACCAGGGTTAGTTCTGGTCATGTGATCAAAATCAGTTTACAACAAATGCCACTTCCGACTGATAGAGACTGGTTAGCTTGTGTTTCATGACAAGTTCACAACACTAGACCCACTGTGGCACGTCAGACACCTGGGTGAGGTCATCACTGTTAATATGTAGAATCAGTTCAAGCTCTCCAAAGTGGAATGGTTACCACTGATACTTACACAGGTAAAGTCAGATTCTGCAGCACTGACCTCAGCTGAGTTCCTGTTTGTCCAGGATGGGGTCCAGATGCTCGCTATCCAGAGAACTTCATACAGGATGCACAGCTTCTGCACTGGAATGGTCCGTTCAAACCGTGGAATTACCCGGCTGTTCACCTGGATCTGTGGGAGAAGTGGTTCATCCCAGACCCCTCCAAAAAGTTTTCATTGGTACGACCTTAGATCGACCACTGACAACTTTGGAACCTACCATGTTAGACCCACTGGGGATATGAAGCGTGTGAGGGGCAAGACTTTCTTAAACAATAATAAATTATGTAACAAAATATTAATTTTTCATTCACTACAGGAGAATGTTCTTGAGAAGTTGTCGGACAAACTGCTTGAGAAACCATTTGTGCTGTTTGTCAGGTCAATTCAGGAACTGCGACCCTTTCTGTTGTAGCAGATAAAGCCACCACATTTGTACTTGTATGAATGTGCTCCAAGTGAAAAAAACTCCCATCTAGACACATAGACACAAAACTCAAAAGTATTCTGACATGCAAGATTAAACGTGTTTGCACACTGATGTATTTAGTCTGGTTTATTGAGTTGATCAACTGTCTTATTCTTTAGATATAAGTCAAACTTGTCAATTAAACTGTGAATAAACATTTCCACTTACATTCTGTTGCCTACACACCAGATTACCACAGCAAGGTAATGTCTCTACTCAGCGACAGCAGCACTGATGAGACCCTGAAGCACGACCCAACCAGCAGCTACAAAAACAACGTTGTGGAATGCCTACAAATGGAGGAAACTATAAACCACCTGCTATACCATTGCCTGTACCCTGGGGAAGCCATTCCATGCATATATGGGCTGCACAAAATCATAAAGAAGGAGACCCTTCTGCATCACATACGACATCGCCAAGCATGTTGCCACCATCTTGGCCCCATTCGTAAGGAAGAACCACTACCAAATACAGAACTCCATGGACATTGTGGAAAAGGTGAGAGGACTGAGATTGGATACAGATGAGACCATGGCATCCTATGACGTCACCCCCCTGTTCACATGTGTTCATGCAATGGAGGCAGTGGAAGCAGTAAAGCAACGGCTTTCACAGGACAACACCCTCAGCGACAGGACAAACTTCAACCCTGACCAGATCTGCCAACTTCTGGACCTCTGCCTAAACAGCAACTTTTTCCAGTACAGAGGGAGCTTCTATAGGCAGAAACACGGATGTGCCATGGGCTCTCAGGTGTCTCCTGTTGTGTCCAATCTGTACATGGAAGAAGTGGAACACATGGCCCTGACCTCGTTCAAAGGAGCAACACCAAGCCACTGGTTCCGGTACATGGACGACACAAGAGCAAAATCCACGAGGTGCAACCTTTCACATCAACTCGGTGGACAGCAACATCAAAGATGACGGAAGTGTGAGTGTTGGGGTATACAGGACTCCAACACAAACAGACCAACACCTGTTTTTTGACTCTCACCATCCATTGGGGCACCAGCTTGGCGCCATCAGGACACTGACAAACAGGCCTGACAAGTCACCAACCAGTACCCAAGACCAGGTGAAAGAACAGGATATCCTGACTGGACCTTTGTGAAGGCTCACAGAAGATCCAGAAGAATAACACAGTGAGGACAGAAGAGAAGGAGAGCAGGCGTAACGGTACAGTGATCCCATGTGTGTCTGGAGTGTCTGAAAAACTGAGGAAGATTTTTGACAAACACCAGATTCTTGTGTATTTTAAGCGTTTTTGGAAACGCTGCCCCTTCATCCAGTGCTGTCCACCCTCCTGTGTGGTGTGGTCCAGGAATCTATTTTCTTACAGTTAGAATCAGGAAATCCACTCAATCTCAATGTCTTCTGCGCATGCGCGAGCAGGCTGCAGTTTCCTCTGCTCAGAGCGAGTTTGTTTGCATAATTTTGCGTTTTTTTTCTATGTTTCTGCGTGTATTTTTCTAACGTAAAATTATATAATGTATAGTGATATGCTAGTGTACTCCAGGGAGGAGTTGATGTCTCTGAGGGTCAAAGGAGACCCAGCAACACGCGATCTCATCCCCGCTGAGCTCCGACGGAGATATCGCGGATGCCGAGCGGGTCGAGTTGAAAGGACTAGACTAACAGCTAGAGCCGCTAACCGGAGGAGAGTCAAGCCCTCCGTCCCCTCCGTCATCATGGGGAACGTGAACTCTCTACCCAACAAGTTGGACGAACTGACGGCGCTGTGCAGGACTGATCATCGCTACCGGGAGACCAGCTTGTTGGTGTTCTCTGAGACGTGGCTAACTGGAGACGTGCCGGACGCTAACGTCCGACTAACCGGCTTCTCCTCCGTCCGAGCGGACCGGGACACGAACACCGCCGGTAAGAAGAAAGGAGGTGGATTAATCATTTATACCAACGATAGATGGTGCCATCCGGGACATGTGACGGTGAAATCAACACTGTGTAACCGCGACCTGGAGCTAACAGCTGTTAGCATCAGACCCTACTACCTGGCGCGTGAATTCTCACACGTCATCGTCCTCTCCGTCTACATCCCTCCACGTGCGGACCCTGAGGCGGCACGAGAGACCATCTGTGGGACCACCTCTGCTCTTCGGACCCGGCACCCGGAGGCGCTCGTCATCATCACCGGTGACTTTAACCACGTCACCTTGGACTCATCTCTCCCCACAATGGTCCAGTGTGTAGACTGTCCCACACGGAAGAACAGAACCATCGATCTGTTCTACGCTAATGCTAAGGAGGCATACACCGCCACCCCCCTCCCTCCACTAGGTAAATCAGACCACAACCTAGTGTACCTACAGCCCACCTACATCCCGCTGGTGAAACGGCTGCCAGCAACAACACGACAGGTCAGGAGGTGGTCCCCGGAAACAGAGGAGATGCTGAGGAACTGCTTCCAGATCACCGATTGGGATGTTATTGTGGGCTCACATGGGGAAGACATTGAGGGGGCAGCTCAGTGTTTTACAGACTACATAAACTTCTGTGTGGACACCATGGCCCCTGTCAGGACAATCAGGTGTTACCCCAACAACAAACCATGGGTAACCAAGGAAGTCAAGGCTGTCCTGAACAGGATGAAGCGGGCGTTCAGGAGCAAGAACGAGGAGGAGATGAGGAAGGCCCAGAAGGAAGTGAGACTCTGCCTGAGGGAGGCCAAGGAGGCGTACAGGAGGAAGCTGGAGAAGCAGCTGGGGCGCAACCAAGTGCGGGAGGTCTGGAATGGGATGAGAACCATCACCGGACACGGGAAAGGGCGCAGCACTGTGGAGGGGAATATTGAACGAGCGAATGAACTTAACAGCTTTTTCAATCGGTTCAGCTCCCCCACCACTCCCGGCTCCTCGTCCCAGGCCTCTCCTGGCCTACAGGCCTCTCCTGGCCCTACAGACCGCTCCACTGATGCTCCCTCCTCCTGTGCTTCCTCTCCTTCCACCCCTGGCACTTCTCCCGAGCCCACTCCAAGAACTGCGAAGCTCAACGGCCCCACCTCAACCACTGGACTTCCAACCTCGCCACAACCTCCTGCTCCCACCACGACCGAGACCATCATCACTGCAGACCTGGTGACGACAACGCTGAGGAGGCTCCGTCCCTACAAGGCGGCTGGACCAGATAAGGTCTCCCCAAGACTCCTCCGAGCCTGTGCTTCGGAACTAGGGGACCCCCTGCAACAATTGTTCAACCTCAGTCTGCGGCTGGGGAGGGTCCCGTCACTGTGGAAGACCTCCTGCATTGTCCCTGTACCCAAGAAAGGACGCCCTACTGAGCTCAACGACCACCGACCGGTCGCTCTTACCTCCCACGTAATGAAGACCCTAGAGCGACTGGTCCTGGAGCTCATGCGTCCACAGGTGCAGGGTGCTATGGACCCTCTCCAGTTTGCCTATCAGGCCAAGGTTGGGGTTGACGATGCTGTCATGTACCTCCTCCATTGCACACTCTCCTACCTGGACGCCGGGGGCTGTGCCGTCAGAGTGCTCTTCTTCGACTTTTCGAGTGCCTTCAACACCATCCAGCCCCAGCTCCTGCAGGATAAACTGACCTCCATGGCTGTGGACCCCTACCTCGTGAGCTGGATTACGGACTACCTAACGGACAGACCCCAGTACGTCCGTATGGGGGACTGCTTGTCTTCTATGGTGACCAGCAGCACGGGGGCGCCACAGGGGACCGTTCTATCCCCCATTCTCTTCACCCTCTACACATCAGACTTCAAGCACAACTCGGATACATGCCACATACAGAAGTACTCCGATGACACCGCGATAGTGGCATGTATCCGGGAGGGTGATGAGGGGGGGTACAGGGCATTGGTGGCTGACTTCATGGAGTGGTGCCAACAGAACCAGCTCCAGCTCAACGTCTCCAAGACAAAGGAGATGGTTCTGGATTTCCGGCGGGCACCTCCCTCTCCACAGCCGGTGATCATCAATGGCAGTGAGGTGGAGGTGGTAGAAAACTATAAGTACCTGGGACTGCAGCTAGACAGCAGACTGGACTGGTCACTCAACTCCAACTGTGTGTACAAGAAGGGGCAGAGCAGGATGTACTTCCTAAGGAGGCTGGCCTCCTTCAACATCTGTCCTAAGCTCCTTTTCATGTTCTATCAGTCCGTAGTCTCCAGTGTGCTGTCATACGCCATTGTGTGTTGGGGTGGGGGGGCCAGGAAAAGAGATATGGACCGTCTGAACAGACTCATCCGCAGAGCGGGCTCAGTGGTCGGGCTGAGCCTGGACTCTGTGGATATGCTTCTGGAGAGCAGGACCATGTCTAAAATTAAGGCCATCATGAACAACACCAGGCACCCCCTACACACCACCTTCTCCCAGCAGAGAAGCACCTTCAGCGGCAGACTGCTGTCACACAGCGCCTCCACAGAGAGGCTGAGGTCCTCCTTCGTGCCCCGTGCCATCAGGGGGTACAATGACTCTCTCAGGAGGAGCGGGGGGGAGGTGGCGAGGTCAGCACGGGGTTGAAAATGGATTTAATTTAATTTAAATTTAATTTTATACTGTTGTATATATATATATATATATATATAATTTATTTATTTTTTATACTGTTTTTATATTTTAATTCAATTTTATACTGTTTAGATTTTATTTTATACTGTTTATATTTTAATACTGTAATATTTTTAAATTTTATACCGTTTATATTTTTAGCTATAGTTTAGTATATAAGTCCTGTTAGTGCTGCATGTGCCTGTCTGTTAGTGTAATGTATGTCTTGTGGTATGTCCTGTGATGTCAGTGTTTCCTTTTCTCCTGGTGTTTATCCAGTATTATTTGTTAAGTAATGCCTGAGCAGTGGATATATGCAATTTCCTCCGGGATTAATAAAGTATCTATCTATCTATCTATCTATCTATCTATCTATCTATCTATCTATCTATCTATCTATCTATCTATCTATCTATCTATCTATCTATCTATCTATCTATCTATCTATCTATCTATCTATCTATCTATCTATCTATCTATCTATCTATCTATCTATCTATCTATCTATCAATTTATGCCATTCAGGAGACTTTGACAATATTGACAGGCATTTTTCATCATTTTTGTCAGTATCTTGATTCATCCATCAACTTTATGTTCCGCTGATCATGTTAAAAGGAGGCTGGAGAGTTTGGAGCAGGCTGGGCAGGAGGAGTATGGCCTGGACAAGTTGGCAGTTTGTCGTACATGAAGAACAACCAGTCACACTTACATTTATGCCTCTGGGCAAATAAAAGACACCAGTTCATCTTTACACGTGTTTTTGTGGTGACAGGAAGCTGGAGAGATCCGACACCAAACTCTACCTGGAGAAGGTTTTTATAGAGACAGAATTATGTTTTAACACTGTTTTATTTTAATTAGTTAACAGGAGAACCAGTGTGTCTTAATGGAGGCGTGAGTTCTACAGTGTTATTTAGTTTACAGTGAATTAGTAAGAGTTTCTGCCCCCTCCACAGGCAGTAAAGACTGCAGTGAAATGTCATGTTTGGAGATGAAGTGATGTTTGTGTTGTGGTTCAGTGACTTCACAGCTGGATGTTCACTGACGCGGAGCTGGACAGACAGAACCTGGACAGACAGACAGATGAAGCTGCTGCTCAGTTCTGTCAGACCTTCACCTTCATATGATTGTCTGACTCATATGACCGGAAAGAACACAGTCCGCTCTGTTTCCTCTGAGTTCATATGAACGGGTCTGAATGGACGGGGCGCCACCTGCAGGCAGGAGGCTGGAAAAACAGTTCAAAACGTAAAGGAATCAAAAACTGCTAAATTCTGTTGCCTGTGGCAACGCTCAAAGACTGCACAAGTCCAGACCACATGTTCCAATACATTTATAGGAATAAAACCTGTAATCCTTATAAACTCTGCCTAAGCCTGTTCTAATTTTTGGAATGTGGGTTATTCAGTCGGTTTAACAAATTTATTCCCAGGTTGCAGACTGTAATTTCATCTGTGCTGTATGTCGTGCATACGTGGTACAATTGAAAATAAAGTTGACTATGTTTTTTCAAATATAAATGGGTCTTCTCTGCTGTCCAGGCACCCATTGTTTTTCATCATACACAATATTCGGAAATTTCCATATTAATTTAAGAAATATTGTACATTATTTCATATCATAGCATTAAATATTAATCAATAATGTAGAAAAACAAATCTGCTTTTGTTAAATTGTTATTAATAATTTTTTGTTTGTGCTTTAACGCAAATAATAAACGAGACGAAGCTGCTTGATTTCTGCTCAGGATTTGGTGTTTAATTCTTATTAAAATGAGAGTCAGAGGCTTTTAAAGTCATATTTGTCGGCTTTTTAATATTTATTTCAGATGTGAAAAACAATGAGCCAAAGTTGCACATGAAGCTGTCAGATAGCGTCACAATGTTAAAGTGTTTCCACAATTTTTATTTTTATCATAAAAAATTTTTTTAAAACATAATTGCCTGACGTAGTATTAAATATTTCCTCATAGTCCTTCGTTTCTGGTCTGAATTATGAGATTATTTTTTTAATTCGGACCCAGCGGGTCCCAAACCGGTTCGTTTTCCAGACAACGGCTGAGTCCATAACGCTGCTGCAGCCGGTGACGTCACAAAGACCCTAACTTCAAAGCCAAACCGCCTCAGGTATCAACACCTGTGTAACGTTACTGAGACAGACCCTCACAGTTACACTACAGTCAGCACCGAGATCCGAGCAGCACTCAACTTGTTTCTGTCATCGATCTGCAGCCATGAAAGGTAAATCCACCAACATTTAATTCCACCCGTGGAAAACTGTTATTCAGTGTTTAATCAAGAAAAAATAGAAACACACGGAGAAAATTCACGTTTGTGGTTCATCATATCAGAGGTGACTTCAGGGATTTGAATCATTATCAAAAAATTTGGATTACAAGTATTGCAAAATGAAATTTGAAAATTGATCTCTAATTACATCCCATGAAGCGATGATGTCAGTGTTTGTGTGTTCGTCCTTCCATCCACTAAATATCTTTTATCTTTCTATCTGTTGCAGATAGAAAGATAAAACAAAAAGCACAAAATCCTCGGGCAACAAAGGGGATGAAAATGAGATGATGACCTTGACCTTGAGAAAACTAGGTCAAGGTCAAATTTCAACTTTTGTTCATTTTTTGCACATATCTTAGGAACCGGATGAGATAGAAAAACGAACCAAAAGGCGTTATATTCAGGGAGGCAAAAGGATAAAAATGAGATCAGAACATTGACCTTGAAAAACTAGGTCAAGGTCAAATTTTTACTTTTATACCATTTTCGGAACACCTCTCTGATACCTGATGAGATTTAATCACAAAACGAAAAGCAACATATTCAGGAAGCCAGAGGCACAAAAATGTGATGATGACCTTCACCTTTGGAAAATTAGGTCAATGTCATACTCGATAGAACATTATAGAAGTCATTGCTGAAAGTAAGGAACATTATGAAAGTCAGGGTAAAATTTTGAATTCAGGGATGTCGCAGTCTCTGACTGCCTTGTTTAATTTGTCTTTGTCAGCAGTGTCTGTATATTAATAATATACATATTATATAATTGTAATGAGATTTCTACAATGTCTCTGACAGTTTTTAAGCGTTTTTGGAGATTCACAACTGACTACAGACTTCAGCCTCAACCTCTTCATCAGTGGAAGACCTCTGATGACCTCAGAGACCCCACAAAGATTCAGGGGGCTGAACAACAGACGGGTTTATTTTCAAGTAAGTCTCTGGAAATTTAATCCACTACTGTCTATAACAGGAGCATCACAGTTTGTGAACTTTTGCAAACAAGACAATGAAAAGTTTGTCTTCCTTTCTAACATGAAGTAGAAGTAGCTCAGAATTCCACTTCAGTACAATACATAAGACAAACCTGCTGTCAGCTTAAACCAGTAGTTGTAAAATTAAATTTATAATGTATTTTAAAAACATTTAATTTCTATTTAAATATTTAGTTGCTGCTTTCCTGTGGTTTAACGTAATTTAAAAGCTTTAAATTACATAGTAGAATAGTAACATTGTAATCAGGTAGTGAAGGTACTAACTCAGTGTTTTCTGATGCCAATGACAGGACTAAGAACGTTCCTGAGGAAGAAAATCCATACCAGGAGACGTGGGTCTCAATCTCAGTCCATGGAGACACAGGAGCCGGACAAGAAAATCAGTCCAGCGAAGAAGAAGAAGCAGTTTGAGGATAAATATTGTCAACTGTACCGACTCGGTGATGGAGGCCAGGGATCTGTGTACATGGGTTACAGGAAGGAAGATTTTGTCCACGTAGCGATCAAGCACATTCCCCAGACCCTTGTTTTCCGTGAAGACGACGACAGGAGCAAGATGCCTCTTGAAGTGCTTGTCATGATGAAGATGAGTCAACAAGCAGGAGGATCAGTTAGCCAGTCAGCATCCATTTCCCTCCTGGACCACTACGACCTGGAGGAGGAGCTCATCATCGTCATGGAATGTCCATTTCCAGCGGTTGACCTCTTGAATTACAGGAAGTCCAGAGGAGGTACTTTGGAGGAAGAGGAGGCCAGACTCTTCTTCAAGCAGCTGGTGGAAGCTGTCAGAGAACTTGATGCCAACAAGATTTTCCATGCAGACATCAAAATGGAAAATATCTTGGTTGACATCAGCAGCGGTGTTCCACGTTTGAGGATAATTGACTTTGGTCTAAGCATGTTTATCAATGACGGGGACACAATCGAAGGTATATATCGTGGAACCCCTTCCTATTACCCACCAGAGTGGTCCTGGAGTTCAGTGTACAGTAGCAGGCCTGTTACTGTGTGGCAGATGGGAGTGGTTCTCTATAACATGCTGCACCAACACTTTTTGAAGAGCCTCTGCATCAGTCAGAAGTTGTCTCCAAACTGCCAAAACGTGTTGGGTCTGTGTCTGGCTGAGGACCCTCAGCAGCGTCCCACTCTGGAGCAGCTCCTGAGTCATTCCTGGCTGGAATGAACCACAAGTCAACCCCCTGCTGGCCCATCGTCCCTGAGCGAAACTGAATCACTGCCTGTATCTTTTCTTGTATATAACATGTGTATTTGTTTAGTAAATCTTTTGTCAATAAATTTGTGTGATAATTTTGTGTCCGAGTTCATGTTTTATATCAGCACAAATACTACATGAGGGATGTTAAAAGCTGATTCAGTAATTTTGGTTGCATGTCATAAAATGATTCAAAGTAGGTTATCATTTGTCACTCATGAATAATGGGATAATGAAATCAGGAAGCACACGAACACAAGTACAGCCCACCGTAATGATGGAACTGAAGTGGCTTTTCACTCTGATATAAACCACAAAGGAAAACCACCATGGACCCTGACAGTAAAGGAAAACGTTTCCAGGTGTTGAAAAGTGAAAATGTGTAACTAGCATCACTGCCCGCTAGATGGCGCTTCAAGCTAAATCTGAACAGAAAGGTTTAAACTGGTGAAGTATCTGCACCCTAGATGAGGGAGTTTATTACTTGAAGTAAAAAAAATATTTCCAGTCCTTTCTAACTTTCTAACAGGGACAAAGCGAAAGGTTTTTTTTTGTGTTGGCTATGCCAGTCAGAGAAGGTACTCTGATCAGATCTCACCTGTAGATGGAGGCCCCGCCTCCGCGATTCATGTCAAATTAAGTTGAATAAAAACAAACCTTTTGGAGGCCACGCCCAGCAGCAAACTGTCGCCATGGAGATGCACAAATACAATTGCGTGTAAAATGACATAAATCCTCGAGTGGTGAGACTGACTCGTATTTCAAGCTCGAGTCATTTTTTCTGGTCTCCGTCTCCAGTCACTGAGGACAGAAGTTCTGCTCGCTGTGAAGATCCAGAAAGTTCTGCAGATGGTGAGTTTAAAACGACTGTGGTCCGGACACAGGTTCCACCTGAGAACAGGGTCCATGAAGGTTCCACGGTTTCTGGATTCAGACTGAAAAGTAAACAGATCGGAACCTTTGACCCAGAACCAGCTGATCCGGGTCATAACCTCTTCCCCAGTAGTGACCAGTGATAAAGAAAGCTACCTCAGCCCCGCCCCTCCACCCACCTGACATTTAGCCCGGCCAATCAGTCATCCCTGCCTCAGCAATCATGTCCACCTTCATGCTGGTCTGTGAATGTACCGCCCACTGAACACCAGCGTGTGTGTGTGTGTGTGTGTGTGTGTGAACCAACCTTCGTCACACCCTGAGGGGTTGTGTGAGTTCTCAGCCTGTTGACTGTTCTTTGTGTGCGCAATATTTTCTAAAATATCTAAATAAATTTGATATCTATCAGTTGCGTGACTTTTTTTTAGTCCCGTTCAGGAATCACAAACATTTAAGGGACTTAAAACCTTTTGAATCCGGTGACCAATCAGAACCAGGCATCAACATCTGGACGCAACGCTGAAGCTAACTAAACGTTAGCAGGACAGCTGTCAGAAACAACTTCTTCACACAGATCTTTATGCTGCTGGAACTCTATTTGTCTTTTTAAAGAAGGAAAACAGGACTGAACAAAACCCTGAACAAAAATACTTGAGCGCCCCTAACCCTAAATTGCCAGCGAGAACAGCCGGCAGCAGGAACGTGGGTATTGGGTTTGCGCCGGTCCTCACAGATAGAAGAGGAGGTCATCCAGCTTCATGTTGGGCTCCCTGTGGAGGCTCTGGCCCACCAGGAAGGCCAGCTTGTGGGCGTACTGGCAGGGAGCCGGCACCCGGATCACCCCCTAAAGCACCAGAGGGAACAGGTCAGAACCCCAGACCTCAGTGACCTCTGCTAAGGGGTCAGGTCAGGACCAGGGTTTGTTCTGGTCATGTGATCAAAATCAGTTTACAACAAATGCCACTTCCGACTGATAGAGACTGGTTAGCTTGTGTTTCATGACAAGTTCACAACACTGGACCCACTGTGGCACGTCAGACACCTGGGTGAGGTCATCACTGTTAATATGTAGAATCAGTTCAAGCTCTCCAAAGTGGAATGGTTACCACTGATACTTACACAGGTAAAGTCAGATTCTGCAGCACTGACCTCAGCTGAGTTCCTGTTTGTCCAGGATGGGGTCCAGATGCTCGCTATCCAGAGAACTTCATACAGGATGCACAGCTTCTGCACTGGAATGGTCCGTTCAAACCGTGGAATTACCCGGCTGTTCACCTGGATCTGTGGGAGAAGTGGTTCATCCCAGACCCCTCCAAAAAGTTTTCATTGGTACGACCTTAGATCGACCACTGACGACTTTGGAACCTACCATGTTAGACCCACTGGGGATATGAAGCGTGTGAGGGGCAAGACTTTCTTAAACAATAATAAATTATGTAACAAAATATTAATTTTTCATTCACTACAGGAGAATGTTCTTGAGAAGTTGTCGGACAAACTGCTTGAGAAACCATTTGTGCTGTTTGTCAGGTCAATTCAGGAACTGCGACCCTTTCTGTTGTAGCAGATAAAGCCACCACATTTGTACTTGTATGAATGTGCTCCAAGTGAAAAAAACTCCCATCTAGACACATAGACACAAAACTCAAAAGTATTCTGACATGCAAGATTAAACGTGTTTCCACACTGATGTATTTAGTCTGGTTTATTGAGTTGATCAACTGTCTTATTCTTTAGATATAAGTCAAACTTGTCAATTAAACTGTGAATAAACATTTCCACTTACATTCTGTTGCCTACACACCAGATTACCACAGCAAGGTAATGTCTCTACTCAGCGACAGCAGCACTGATGAGACCCTGAAGCACGACCCAACCAGCAGCTACAAAAACAACGTGGTGGAATGCCTACAAATGGAGGAAACTATAAACCACCTGCTATACCATTGCCTGTACCCTGGGGAAGCCATTCCATGCATATATGGGCTCCACAAAATCATAAAGAAGGAGACCCTTCTGCATCACATACGACATCGCCAAGCATGTTGCCACCATCTTGGCCCCATTCGTAAGGAAGAACCACTACCAAATACAGAACTCCATGGACATTGTGGAAAAGGTGAGAGGACTGAGATTGGATACAGATGAGACCATGGTGTCCTATGACGTCACCTCCCTGTTCACATGTGTTCATGCAATGGAGGCAGTGGAAGCAGTAAGGCAACGGCTTTCACAGGACAACACCCTCAGCGACAGGACAAACTTCAACCCTGACCAGATCTGCCAACTTCTGGACCTCTGCCTAAACAGCAACTTTTTCCAGTACAGAGGGAGCTTCTATAGGCAGAAACACGGATGTGCCATGGGCTCTCAGGTGTCTCCTGTTGCGTCCAATCTGTACATGGAAGAAGTAGAACACATGGCCCTGACCTCGTTCAAAGGAGCAACACCAAGCCACTGGTTCCGGTACATGGACGACACAAGAGCAAAATCCACGAGGTGCAACCTTTCACATCAACTCGGTGGACAGCAACATCAAAGATGACGGAAGTGTGAGTGTTGGGGTATACAGGACTCCAACACAAACAGACCAACACCTGTTTTTTGACTCTCACCATCCATTGGGGCACCAGCTTGGCGCCATCAGGACACTGAAAAACAGGCCTGAAAAGTCACCAACCAGTACCCAAGACCAGGTGAAAGAACAGGATATCCTGACCGGACCTTTGTGAAGGCTCACAGAAGATCCAGAAGAATAACACTGAGGAAGATTTTTGACAAACACCAGATTCTTGTGTATTTTAAGCGTTTTTGGAAACGCTGCCCCTTCATCCAGCGCTGTCCACCCTCCTGTGTGGTGTGGTCCAGGAATCTATTTTCTTACAGTTAGAATCAGGAAATCCACTCAATTTATGCCATTCAGGAGACTTTGACAATATTGACAGGCATTTTTCATCATTTTTGTCAGTATCTTGATTCATCCGTCAACTTTATGTTCCGCTGATCATGTTAAAAGGAGGCTGGAGAGTTTGGAGCAGGATGGGCAGGAGGAGTATGGCCTGGACAAGTTGGCAGTTTGTCGTACATGAAGAACAACCAGTCACACTTACATTTATGCCTCTGGGCAAATAAAAGACACCAGTTCATCTTTACACGTGTTTTTGTGGTGACAGGAAGCTGGAGAGATCCGACACCAAACTCTACCTGGAGAAGGTTTTTATAGAGACAGAATTATGTTTTAACACTGTTTTATTTTAATTAGTTAACAGGAGAACCAGTGTGTCTTAATGGAGGCGTGAGTTCTACAGTGTTATTTAGTTTACAGTGAATTAGTAAGAGTTTCTGCCCCCTCCACAGGCAGTAAAGACTGCAGTGAAATGTCATGTTTGGAGATGAAGTGATGTTTGTGTTGTGGTTCAGTGACTTCACAGCTGGATGTTCACTGACGCGGAGCTGGACAGACAGAACCTGGACAGACAGACAGATGAAGCTGCTGCTCAGTTCTGTCAGAGCTTCAGCCCGTCCACTGAAGCAGCACACAGACCCACACTGTAGGCAGCGTGTCGTCTGTGAGCCGTCAGTGGTGCAGGTTCTGGTTAATCTGTCTGTAGTCTGTCTGTGTTGGATCAGTGTGTCCTGGTGAATTCATAATGCCATCTAATCTGAGCAGAGAATATTCCTGTGAGCGATGAGCTCACACAGGCTGGACATTCCTGCAAGAAACAAAACAAAAATTTCCAAATATGCAGATGATTTTGGAAGTGTTCCCAGCATGACTCATCATTTATGACCACACAGATGAATGAGTCAGACAATCATATGACCGGAAAGAACACAGTCCGCTCTCTTTGCTCTGAGTTCATATGAACGGGTCTGAATGGACGGGGCGCCACCTGCAGGCAGGAGGCTGGAAAAACAGTTCAAAACGTAAAGGAATCAAAAACTGCTCAATTCTGTTGTCTGTGGCAACGCTCAAAGACTGCACAAGTCCAGACCACATGTTCCAATACATTTATAGGAATAAAACCTGTAATCCTTATAAACTCTGCCTAAGCCTGTTCTAATTTTTGGAATGTGGGTTATTCAGTCGGCTTAACAAATTTATTCCCAGGTTGCAGACTGTAATTTCATCTGTGCTGTATGTCGTGCATACGTGGTACATTTAAAAATAAAGTTGACTATGTTTTTTCAAATATAAATGGGTCTTCTCTGCTGCAGGCACCCATTGTTTTTCATCATACATAATATTCGGAAAATTTCATATTAATTTAAGAAATATTGTACATTATTTCATATCATTAAATATTAATCAATAATGTAGAAAAACAAATCTGCTTTTGTTAAATTGTTATTAATAATTTTTTGTTTGTGCTGTAACGCAAATAATAAACGAGATGAAGCTGCTTGATTTATACTCAGAATTTGAAGGATCTGGTGTTTAATTCTTATTAAAATGAGAGTCAGAGGCTTTTAAAATCATATTTGTCGACTTTTTAATATTTATTTCAGATGCGAAAAACAATGAGCCAAAGTTGCACATGAAGCTGTCAGATAGCGTCACAATGTTAAAGTGTTTCCACAATTTTTATTTTTATTATAATTAATTTTTTTTAATCATAATTGCCTGATGTAGTATTAAATATTTCCTCATAGTCCTTCGTTTCTGGTCTGAATTATGAGATTATTTTTTTTAATTCGGACCCAGCGGGTCCCAAACCGGTTCGTTTTCCGGACAACGGCTGAGTCCATAACGCTGCTGCAGCCGGTGACGTCACAAAGACCCTAACTTCAAAGCCAAACCGCCTCAGGTATCAACACCTGTGTAACGTTACTGAGACAGACCCTCACAGTTACACTACAGTCAGCACCGAGATCCGAGCAGCACTCAACTTGTTTCTGTCATCGATCTGCAGCCATGAAAGGTAAATCCACCAACATTTAATTCCACCCGTGGAAAACTGTTATTCAGTGTTTAATCAAGAAAAAATAGAAACACACGGAGAAAATTCACGTTTGTGGTTCATCATATCAGAGGTGACTTCAGGGATTCGAATCATTATCAAAAAATTTGGATTACAAGTATTGCAAAATGAAATTTGAAAATTGATGATCTCTAATTACATCCCATGAAGCGATGATGTCAGTGTTCGTGTGTTCGTCCTTCCATCCATTAAATATCTTTTATCTTTCTATCTGTTGCAGATAGAAAGATAAAACAAAAAGCACAATCCTCGGGCAACAAAGGGGATGAAAATGAGATGATGACCTTGACCTTGAGAAAACTAGGTCAAGGTCAAATTTCAACTTTTGTTCATTTTTTGCACATATCTTAGGAACCGGATGAGACAGAAAAACGAACCAAAAGGCGTTATATTCAGGGAGGCAAAAGGATAAAAATGAGATCTGAACATTGACCTTGAAAAACTAGGTCAAGGTCAAATTTTTACTTTTATACCATTTTCGGAACACCTCTCTGATACCTGATGAGATATAATCACAAAATGAAAAGCAACATATTCAGGAAGCCAGAGGCACAAAAATGTGATGATGACCTTCACCTTTGGAAAATTAGGTCAATGTCATACTCGATAGAACAATATAGAAATCATTGCTGAAAGTAAGGAACATTATGAAAGTCAGGGTAAAATTTTGAATTCAGGGATGTCGCAGTCTCTGACTGCCTTGTTTAATTTATCTTTGTCAGCAGTGTCTGTATATTAATAATATACATATAATTGTAATGAGATTTCTACAATGTCTCTGACAGTTTTTAAGCGTTTTTGGAGATTCACAGCTGACTACAGACTTCAGCCTCAGCCTCTTCATCACTGGAAGACCTCTGATGACCTCAGAGACCCCACAAAGATTCAGGGGGCTGAACAACAGACGGGTTTATTTTCAAGTAAGTCTCTGGAAATTTAATCCACTACTGTCTATAACAGGAGCATCACAGTTTATGTGAACTTTTGCAAACAAGACAACAAAAAGTTTGTCTTCCTTTCTAACATGAAGTAGAAGTAGCTCAGAATTCCACTTCAGTACAATACATAAGACAAACCTGCTGTCAGCTTAAACCAGTAGTTGTAAAATTAAATTTATAATATATTTTAAAAACATTTAATTTCTATTTAAATATTTAGTTGCTGCTTTCCTGTGGTTTAAGGTAATTTAAAAGCTTTAAATTACATAGTAGAATAGTAACATTGTAATCAGGGAGTGAAGGTACTAACTCAGTGTTTTCTGATGCCAATGACAGGACTAAGAACGTTCCTGAGGAAGAAAATCCATACCAGGAGACGTGGGTCTCAATCTCAGTCCATGGAGACACAGGAGCCGGACAAGAAAATCAGTCCAGCGAAGAAGAAGCAGTTTGAGGATAAATATTGTCAACTGTACCGACTCGGTGATGGAGGCCAGGGATCTGTGTACATGGGTTACAGGAAGGAAGATTTTGTCCACGTAGCGATCAAGCACATTCCCCAGACCCTTGTTTTCCGTGAAGACGACGACAGGAGCAAGATGCCTCTTGAAGTGCTTTTCATGAAGATGAGTCAACAAGCAGGAGGATCGGTTGGCCAGTCAGCATCCATTTCCCTCCTGGACCACTACGACCTGGAGGAGGAGCTCATCATCATCATGGAATGTCCATTTCCAGCGGTTGACCTCTTGAATTACAGCAAGTCCAGAGGAGGTACTTTGGAGGAAGAGGAGGCCAGACTCTTCTTCAAGCAGCTGGTGGAAGCCGTCAGAGAACTTGATGCCAACAAGATTTTCCATGCAGACATCAAAATGGAAAATATCTTGGTTGACATCAGCAGCGGTGTTCCACGTTTGAGGATAATTGACTTTGGTCTAAGCATGTTTATCAATGACGGGGACACAATCGAAGGTATATATCGTGGAACCCCTTCCTATTACCCACCAGAGTGGTCCTGGAGTTCAGTGTACAGTAGCAGGCCTGTTACTGTGTGGCAGATGGGAGTGGTTCTCTATAACATGCTGCACCAACACTTTTTGAAGAGCCTCTGCATCAGTCAGAAGTTGTCTCCAAACTGCCAAAACGTGTTGCGTCTGTGTCTGGCTGAGGACCCTCAGCAGCGTCCCACTCTGGAGCAGCTCCTGAGTCATTCCTGGCTGGAATGAACCATAAGTCAACCCCCTGCTGGCCCATCGTCCCTGAGCGAAACTGAATCAGTGCCTGTATCTTTTCTTGTATATAACATGTGTATTTGTTTAGTAAATCTTTTGTCAATAAATTTGTGTGATAATTTTGTGTCCGAGTTCATGTTTTATATCAGCACAAATACTACATGAGGGATGTTAAAAGCTGATTCAGTAATTTTGGTTGCATGTCATAAAATGATTCAAAGTAGGTTATCATTTGTCACTCATGAATAATGGGAGAATGAAATCAGGAAGCACACGAACACAAGTACAGCCCACCGTAATGATGGAACTGAAGTGGCTTTTCACTCTGATATAAACCACAAAGGAAAGCCACCATGGACCCTGACAGTAAAGGAAAACGTTCCCAGGTGTTGAAAAGTGAAAATGTGTAACTAGCATCACTGCCCGCTAGATGGCGCTTCAAGCTAAATCAGAATCAGAATCAGCTTTATTGGTCATCGTTTGTAAAAAGCAGACGAGGAATTTGTTTCCGGCAGGTGGTGTCTCAAACTGTTCATTCATAAGTTAACTATTCTAAATACTTAAATATTATAAATAACTATACTAAATACAAAATGTAGGAAGCAAAAAGCAGTAGGTGGGGGGGGGGGACACGATGTACAGGTGCTGAGTGCATGTTGCAGGGGTTTGGAGACAAATAGTTAAAATTTATTGTTCAAGTGTCTTATGGCTTCGGGGAAGAAACTGTTTTTGAGTCTGGTTGTTTTTGAGAGGAGGGCTCTGTAGCGCCTCCCAGAGGGTAGCCTTTTGAATAGACGGTGTCCAGGGTGTGTTGGGTCTGAGATGATCTTCCCTGCCCGACTCCTAATTCTTGAGGAGTACAGCTTTTGGAGGGAGGGCAGGGAGGTCCCAGTGATCTTCTCAGCAGACCTGATTGTCCTTTGTAGTCGTGTCCTGTCCCTTTGGGTGGCAGCACCGAACCAGACTGTGATGGAGGAACACAGAACCGATTCAATGACTGCCGTGTAGAACAGGACCAACAGCTCCTGTGGCAGACCGTGCTTCCTTAGCTGCCTAAGAAAGTACATCCTCTGCTGGGCCTTCTTGAGGATGCAGCTGATGTGGAGAGACCACTTCAGGTCCCTGGAAACAGTAGTCCCCAGGAACTTGAAGCTCTCCACAGAGTCCACAGGGCTGTTTGCAATGGTGAGGGGGAGCAGAGGGGAGGGTGACTTCCTAAAGTCCACTGTCATCTCCACAGTCTTGAGCGTGTTCAGCTCCAGGCTGTTGCGACTACACCAGTCCACCAGCTGTCTCACCTCCTGTCGGTATGCGGACTCATCCCCGTCCTGGATGAGTCCAATGACAGTTGTGTCATCTGCAAACTTCAGGAGTTTGACGGCTGGGTGCGTGGATGTGCAGTCGTTGGTGTAGATGGAGAAGAGCAGCGGAGAGAGGACGCAACCCTGGGGGGCACCGGTGCTGACTGTCTGAGTGTCTGAGGTGATCGCCCCCAGCCTCACCTGCTGTGTCCTGTCTGTCAGGAAGCTGGTGATCCACTGACACATGACAGAGGGGACTGTGAGCTGGTGAAGTTTGGAGGATAGCAGCTCAGGGATGATGGTGTTCCTCTTAGCTACTCTGATCTCCTTAGTCAGTGTGTTCCTGGTCTGCCGGTACAGAGCCCTATCCCCAGATCTGTAGGCCTCCTCCTTAGCCAAGCGCAGTTGTCTCAGCTTGGCTGTGAACCATGGCTTGTTGTTGCTGTATGTGCGGAAGGTCTTGGTTGGCACACACAGGTCCTCACAGAAGCTAATGTAGGCTGTCACAGTGTCCGTGTAATCATCCAGGTTGTCCGTAGCAGCTTCAAAAACACTCCAGTCGGTGCAGTCAAAGCATTCCTGCAGTTCCTGCTTTGCCTCGTTGGTCCACTTCTTCACCGTTTTCACCACAGGCCGAGATGTTCTCAGTCTCTACCTGTAGGCTGGGATGAGGTGGACGAGGCAGTGATCGGAGTTTCCCAGAGCTGCGCGGGGGACCGAGCGATAAGCGTCCCTAGTTACCGTGTAGCAGTGATCCAGCGTGTTGTTGTCCCTCGTCGAACAGGTCACATGCTGCCTGTATTTAGGGAGCTCGTTGTTTAGTTCCGCTCTGTTGAAGTCCCCCAGGATGATTAAAAATGAGTCTGGGTGTTTCCTTTCAATGTCCGTGATTTGTTCCGCTAATGTATGGAGTGCAGCATCCACATTAGCTTGCGGTGGAATTTAAACACCGACGAACACGAAAGAGGAGAACTCCCGTGGGGAATAAAAGGGCTTGCAGTTGATGCAGAATGTCTCAATGTCCGGTCCACAGAACCTGCTGAGCACTGTGACATCCTTACACCAACCTTCGTTGATGTAGAAACATATTCCACCACCCTTGGTTTTCCCCGACCGCTCCTTGACGCGGTCCGCTCTGTGAAGTTGGAAGTCCGGCAGATGCAGAGCGCCGTCGGGGATCGATTCACTGAGCCAAGTTTCAGTGAAACACAGGGCAGCGGGACGTGCAAAGTCCATATTTTTCCCGCAGAGGAGGTGCAGCTCGTCCAGTTTATTGGGTAGTGAGCGGAGGTTAGCCAGATGTATTGATGGCAGCGGGGTCCTGAATCCCTGCTGGCGGAGTCTCACCAGCGCGCCAGCTCTCTTACCCCGACGTCTGCGTGGCCGCAGCCCATAAAGGGCCGCAGCTCCGCCGATCAAGATCTCCGCAAAACTGCTCGGATCTGACGCAAACTGCGGAATAAAATTACCGGGTAAGAACTGTCTGATGGCCAGCAGTTCCACAGAGGAGTAGGTGATGGGATAGCACTCAGAAAAAGACGCGAAGGTCGACAAAAAACACAAAATAAAGTAGAACAAGAGAGAGCTCCGTGCCGAGGCGTCCATCCGCGGCACCATCGTAAATCTGAACAGAAAGGTTTAAACTGGTGAAGTATCTGCGCCCTAGATGAGGGAGTTTATTACTTGAAGTAAAAAAATATTTCCAATCCTTTCTAACTTTCTAACAGGGACAAAGCGAAAGGTTTTTTTTGTGTTGGCTATGTCAGTCAGAGAAGGTACTCTGATCAGATCTCACCTGTAGATGGAGGCCCCGCCTCCGCGATTCATGTCAAATTAAGTTGAATAAAAACAAACCTTTTGGAGGCCACGCCCAGCAGCAAACTGTCGCCATGGAGATGCACAAAAACAATTGCGTGTAAAATGACATAAATTCTCGAGTGGTGAGACTGACTCGTATTTCAAGCTCGAGTCATTTTTTGTGGTCTCCGTCTCCAGTCACTGAGGACAGAAGTTCTGCTCGCTGTGAAGATCCAGAAAGTTCTGCAGACGGTCAGTTTAAAACGACTGTGGTCCGGACACAGGTTCCACCTGAGAACAGGGTCCATGAAGGTTCCACGGTTTCTGGATTCAGACTGAAAAGGAAACAGATCGGAACCTTTGACCCAGAACCAGCTGATCCGGGTCATAACCTCTTCCCCAGTAGTGACCAGTGATAAAGAAAGCTACCTCAGCCCCGCCCCTCCACCCACCTGACATTTAGCCCGGCCAATCAGTCATCCCTGTCTCAGCAAACATGTCCACCTTCATGCTGGTCTGTGAATGTACCGCCCACTGAACACCAGCGTGTGTGTGTGTGTGTGTGTGTGTGTGTGTGTGTGTGTGTGTGTGTGTGTGTGTGTGTGTGTGTGAACCAACCTTCGTCACACCCTGAGGGGTTGTGTGAGTTCTCAGCCTGTTGACTGTTCGTGTGTGTGTGCGCAATATTTTCTAAAATATCTAAATAAATTTGATATCTATCAGTTGCGTGACTTTTTTTTAGTCCCGTTCAGGAATCACAAACATTTAAGGGACTTAAAACCTTTTGAATCCGGTGACCAATCAGAACCAGGCATCAACATCTGGACGCAACGCTGAAGCTAACTAAATGTTAGCAGGACAGCTGTCAGAAACAACTTCTTCACACAGATCTTTATGCTGCTGGAACTCTATTTGTCTTTTTAAAGAAGGAAAACAGGACTGAACAAAACCCTGAACAAAAATACTTGAGCGCCCCTAACCCTAAATTGCCAGCGAGAACAGCTGGCAGCAGGAACGTGGGTATTGGGTTTGCGCCGGTCCTCACAGATAGAAGAGGAGGTCATCCAGCTTCATGTTGGGCTCCCTGTGGAGGCTCTGGCCCACCAGGAAGGCCAGCTTGTGGGCGTACTGGCAGGGAGCCGGCACCCGGATCACCCCCTAAAGCACCAGAGGGAACAGGTCAGAACCCCAGACCTCGGTGACCTCTGCTAAGGGGTCAGGTCAGGACCAGGGTTTGTTCTGGTCATGTGATCAAAATCAGTTTACAACAAATGCCACTTCCGACTGATAGAGACTGGTTAGCTTGTGTTTCATGACAAGTTCACAACACTGGACCCACTGTGGCACGTCAGACACCTGGGTGAGGTCATCACTGTTAATATGTAGAATCAGTTCAAGCTCTCCAAAGTGGAATGGTTACCACTGATACTTACACAGGTAAAGTCAGATTCTGCAGCACTGACCTCAGCTGAGTTCCTGTTTGTCCAGGATGGGGTCCAGATGCTCGCTATCCAGAGAACTTCATACAGGATGCACAGCTTCTGCACTGGAATGGTCCGTTCAAACCGTGGAACTACCCGGCTGTTCACCTGGATCTGTGGGAGAAGTGGTTCATCCCAGACCCCTCCAAAAAGTTTTCATTGGTACGACCTTAGATCGACCACTGACAACTTTGGAACCTACCATGTTAGACCCACTGGGGATATGAAGCGTGTGAGGGGCAAGACTTTCTTAAACAATAATAAATTATGTAACAAAATATTAATTTTTCATTCACTACAGGAGAATGTTCTTGAGAAGTTGTCGGACAAACTGCTTGAGAAACCATTTGTGCTGTTTGTCAGGTCAATTCAGGAACTGCGACCCTTTCTGTTGTAGCAGATAAAGCCACCACATTTGTACTTGTATGAATGTGCTCCAAGTGAAAAAAACTCCCATCTAGACACATAGACACAAAACTCAAAAGTATTCTGACATGCAAGATTAAACGTGTTTGCACACTGATGTATTTAGTCTGGTTTATTGAGTTGATCAACTGTCTTATTCTTTAGATATAAGTCAAACTTGTCAATTAAACTGTGAATAAACATTTCCACTTACATTCTGTTGCCTACACACCAGATTACCACAGCAAGGTAATGTCTCTACTCAGCGACAGCAGCACTGATGAGACCCTGAAGCACGACCCAACCAGCAGCTACAAAAACAACGTTGTGGAATGCCTACAAATGGAGGAAACTATAAACCACCTGCTATACCATTGCCTGTACCCTGGGGAAGCCATTCCATGCATATATGGGCTCCACAAAATCATAAAGAAGGAGACCCTTCTGCATCACATACGACATCGCCAAGCATGTTGCCACCATCTTGGCCCCATTCGTAAGGAAGAACCACTACCAAATACAGAACTCCATGGACATTGTGGAAAAGGTGAGAGGACTGAGATTGGATACAGATGAGACCATGGTATCCTATGACGTCACCTCCCTGTTCACATGTGTTCATGCAATGGAGGCAGTGGAAGCAGTAAGGCAACGGCTTTCACAGGACAACACCCTCAGCGACAGGACAAACTTCAACCCTGACCAGATCTGCCAACTTCTGGACCTCTGCCTAAACAGCAACTTTTTCCAGTACAGAGGGAGCTTCTATAGGCAGAAACACGGATGTGCCATGGGCTCTCAGGTGTCTCCTGTTGTGTCCAATCTGTACATGGAAGAAGTGGAACACATGGCCCTGACCTCGTTCAAAGGAGCAACACCAAGCCACTGGTTCTGGTACATGGACGACACAAGAGCAAAATCCACGAGGTGCAACCTTTCACATCAACTCGGTGGACAGCAACATCAAAGATGACGGAAGTGTGAGTGTTGGGGTATACAGGACTCCAACACAAACAGACCAACACCTGTTTTTTGACTCTCACCATCCATTGGGGCACCAGCTTGGCGCCATCAGGACACTGACAAACAGGCCTGACAAGTCACCAACCAGTACCCAAGACCAGGTGAAAGAACAGGATATCCTGACCGGACCTTTGTGAAGGCTCACAGAAGATCCAGAAGAATAACACAGTGAGGACAGAAGAGAAGGAGAGCAGACGTAACGGTACAGTGATCCCATGTGTGTCTGGAGTGTCTGAAAAACTGAGGAAGATTTTTGACAAACACCAGATTCTTGTGTATTTTAAGTGTTTTTGGAGACGCTGCCCCTTCATCCAGTGCTGTCCACCCTCCTGTGTGGTGTGGTCCAGGAATCTATTTTCTTACAGTTAGAATCAGGAAATCCACTCAGTTTAGGTCATTCAGGAGACTTTGACAATATTGACAGGCATTTTTCATCATTTTTGTCAGTATCTTGATTCATCCATCAACTTTATGTTCCGCTGATCATGTTAAAAGGAGGCTGGAGAGTTTGGAGCAGGCTGGGCAGGAGGAGTATGGCCTGGACAAGTTGGCAGTTTGTCGTACATGAAGAACAACCAGTCACACTTACATTTATGCCTCTGGGCAAATAAAAGTCACCAGTTCATCTTTACACGTGTTTTTGTGGTGACAGGAAGCTGGAGAGATCCGACACCAAACTCTACCTGGAGAAGGTTTTTATAGAGACAGAACAGAATTATGTTTTAACACTGTTTTATTTTAATTAGTTAACAGGAGAACCAGTGTGTCTTAATGGAGGCGTGAGTTCTACAGTGTTATTTAGTTTACAGTGAATTAGTAAGAGTTTCTGCCCCCTCCACAGGCAGTAAAGACTGCAGTGAAATGTCCTGTTTGGAGATGAAGTGATGTTTGTGTTGTGGTTCAGTGACTTCACAGCTGGATGTTCACTGACGCGGAGCTGGACAGACAGAACCTGGACAGACAGACAGATGAAGCTGCTGCTCAGTTCTGTCAGACCTTCACCTTCATAAGATTGTCTGACTCATATGACCGGAAAGAACACAGTCCGCTCTCTTTGCTCTGAGTTCATATGAACGGGTCTGAATGGACGGGGCGCCACCTGCAGGCAGGAGGCTGGAAAAACAGTTCAAAACGTAAAGGAATCAAAAACTGCTCAATTCTGTTGTCTGTGGCAACGCTCAAAGACTGCACAAGTCCAAACCACATGTTCCAATACATTTATAGGAATAAAACCTGTAAAATCTGCCTCATCTGTTTGGGTTGTGGTTTATTCAGTCGGCTTAACAAATTTATTCCCAGGTTGCAGACTGTAATTTCATCTGTGCTGTATGTCGTGCATACATGGTACATTTAAAAATAAAGTTGACTATGTTTTTTCAAATATAAATGGGTCTTCTCTGCTGCAGGCACCCATTGTTTTTCATCATACATAATATTCGGAAAATTTCATATTAATTTAAGAAATATTGTACATTATTTCATATAATTAAATATTAATCAATAATGTAGAAAAACAAATCTGCTTTCGTTAAATTGTTATTAATAATTTTGTTTGTGCTTTAACGCAAATAATAAACGAGATGAAGCTGCTTGATTTCTACTCAGAATTTGAAGGATCTGGTGTTTAATTCTTATTAAAATGAGAGTCAGAGGCTTTTAAAGTCATATTTGTCGGCTTTTTAATATTTATTTCAGATGTGAAAAACAATGAGCCAAAGTTGCACATGAAGCTGTCAGACAGCGTCACAATGTTAAAGTGTTTCCACAATTTTTATTTTTATTATAATTAATTTTTTTTAATCATAATTGCCTGATGTAGTATTAAATATTTCCTCATAGTCCTTCGTTTCTGGTCTGAATTATGAGATTATTTTTTTTAATTCGGACCCAGCGGGTCCCAAACCGGTTCGTTTTCCAGACAACGGCTGAGTCCATAACGCTGCTGCAGCCGGTGACGTCACAAAGACCCTAACTTCAAAGCCAAACCGCCTCAGGTATCAACACCTGTGTAACGTTACTGAGACAGACCCTCACAGTTACACTACAGTCAGCACCGAGATCCAAGCAGCACTCAACTTGTTTCTGTCATCGATCTGCAGCCATGAAAGGTAAATCCACCAACATTTAATTCCACCCGTGGAAAACTGTTATTCAGTGTTTAATCAAGAAAAAATAGAAACACACGGAGCAAATTCACGTTTGTGGTTCATCATATCAGAGGTGACTTCAGGGATTCGAATCATTATCAAAAAATTTGGATTACAAGTATTGCAAAATGAAATTTGAAAATTGATGATCTCTAATTACATCCCATGAAGCGATGATGTCAGTGTTCGTGTGTTCGTCCTTCCATCCACTAAATATCTTTTATCTTTCTATCTGTTGCAGATAGAAAGATAAAACAAAAAGCACAATCCTCGGGCAACAAAGGGGATGAAAATGAGATGATGACCTTGACCTTGAGAAAACTAGGTCAAGGTCAAATTTCAACTTTGGTTCATTTTTTGCACATATCTTAGGAACCGGATGAGATAGAAAAACGAACCAAAAGGCGTTATATTCAGGGAGGCAAAAGGATAAAAATGAGATCAGAACATTGACCTTGAAAAACTAGGTCAAGGTCAAATTTTTACTTTTATACCATTTTCGGAACACCTCTCTGATACCTGATGAGATTTAATCACAAAACGAAAAGCAACATATTCAGGAAGCCAGAGGCACAAAAATGTGATGATGACCTTCACCTTTGGAAAATTAGGTCAATGTCATACTCGATAGAACATTATAGAAGTCATTGCTGAAAGTAAGGAACATTATGAAAGTAACTCAGGGTAAAATTTTGAATTCAGGGATGTCGGTCTCTGACTTCCTTGTTTAATTTGTCTTTGTCAGCAGTGTCTGTATATTAATAATATACATATAATATAATTGTAATGAGATTTCTACAATGTCTCCGACAGTTTTTAAGCGTTTTTGGAGATTCACAGCTGACTACAGACTTCAGCCTCAGCCTCTTCATCAGTGGAAGACCTCTGATGACCTCAGAGACCCCACAAAGATTCAGGGGGCTGAACAACAGACGGGTTTATTTTCAAGTAAGTCTCTGGAAATTTAATCCACTACTGTCTATAACAGGAGCATCACAGTTTATGTGAACTTTTGCAAACAAGACAACAAAAAGTTAGTCTTCCTTTCTAACATGAAGTAGAAGTAGCTCAGAATTCCACTTCAGTACAATACATAAGACAAACCTGCTGTCAGCTTAAACCAGTAGTTGTAAAATTAAATTTATAATGTATTTTAAAAACATTTAATTTCTATTTAAATATTTAGTTGCTGCTTTCCTGTGGTTTAACGTAATTTAAAAGCTTTAAATTACATAGTAGAATAGTAACATTGTAATCAGGGAGTGAAGGTACTAACTCAGTGTTTTCTGATGCCAATGACAGGACTAAGAACGTTCCTGAGGAAGAAAATCCATACCAGGAGACGTGGGTCTCAATCTCAGTCCATGGAGACACAGGAGCCGGACAAGAAAATCAGTCCAGCGAAGAAGAAGAAGCAGTTTGAGGATAAATATTGTCAACTGTACCGACTCGGTGATGGAGGCCAGGGATCTGTGTACATGGGTTACAGGAAGGAAGATTTTGTCCACGTAGCGATCAAGCACATTCCCCAGACCCTTGTTTTCCGTGAAGACGACGACAGGAGCAAGATGCCTCTTGAAGTGCTTTTCATGAAGATGAGTCAACAAGCAGGAGGATCGGTTGGCCAGTCAGCATCCATTTCCCTCCTGGACCACTACGACCTGGAGGAGGAGCTCATCATCGTCATGGAATGTCCATTTCCAGCGGTTGACCTCTTGAATTACAGCAAGTCCAGAGGAGGTACTTTGGAGGAAGAGGAGGCCAGACTCTTCTTCAAGCAGCTGGTGGAAGCTGTCAGAGAACTTGATGCCAACAAGATTTTCCATGCAGACATCAAAATGGAAAATATCTTGGTTGACATCAGCAGCGGTGTTCCACGTTTGAGGATAATTGACTTTGGTCTAAGCATGTTTATCAATGACGGGGACACAATCGAAGGTATATATCGTGGAACCCCTTCCTATTACCCACCAGAGTGGTCCTGGAGTTCAGTGTACAGTAGCAGGCCTGTTACTGTGTGGCAGATGGGAGTGGTTCTCTATAACATGCTGCACCAACACTTTTTGAAGAGCCTCTGCATCAGTCAGAAGTTGTCTCCAAACTGCCAAAACGTGTTGCGTCTGTGTCTGGCTGAGGACCCTCAGCAGCGTCCCACTCTGGAGCAGCTCCTGAGTCATTCCTGGCTGGAATGAACCATAAGTCAACCCCCTGCTGGCCCATCGTCCCTGAGCGAAACTGAATCACTGCCTGTATCTTTTCTTGTATATAACATGTGTATTTGTTTAGTAAATCTTTTGTCAATAAATTTGTGTGATAATTTTGTGTCCGAGTTCATGTTTTATGTCAGCACAAATACTACATGAGGGATGTTAAAAGCTGATTCAGTAATTTCGGTTGCATGTCATAAAATGATTCAAAGTAGGTTATCATTTGTCACTCATGAATAATGGGAGAATGAAATCAGGAAGCACACGAACACAAATACAGCCCACCGTAATGATGGAACTGAAGTGGCTTTTCACTCTGATATAAACCACAAAGGAAAACCACCATGGACCCTGACAGTAAAGGAAAACGTTCCCAGGTGTTGAAAAGTGAAAATGTGTAACTAGCATCACTGCCCACTAGATGGCGCTTCAAGCTAAATCTGAATCAGAATCAGAATCAGCTTTATTGGCCATCGTTTGTAAAAAGCAGACGAGGAATTTGTTTCCGGCAGGTGGTGTCTCAAACTGTTCATTCATAAGTTAACTATTCTAAATACTTAAATATTATAAATAACTATACTAAATACAAAATGTAGGAAGCAAAAAGCAGTAGGTGGGGGGGGGGGACACGATGTACAGGTGCTGAGTGCATGTTGCAGGGGTTTGGAGACAAATAGTTAAAATTTATTGTTCAAGTGTCTTATGGCTTCGGGGAAGAAACTGTTTTTGAGTCTGGTTGTTTTTGAGAGGAGGGCTCTGTAGCGCCTCCCAGAGGGTAGCCTTTTGAATAGACGGTGTCCAGGGTGTGTTGGGTCTGAGATGATCTTCCCTGCCCGACTCCTAATTCTTGAGGAGTACAGCTTTTGGAGGGAGGGCAGGGAGGTCCCAGTGATCTTCTCAGCAGACCTGATTGTCCTTTGTAGTCGTGTCCTGTCCCTTTGGGTGGCAGCACCGAACCAGACTGTGATGGAGGAACACAGAACCGATTCAATGACTGCCGTGTAGAACAGGACCAACAGCTCCTGTGGCAGACCGTGCTTCCTTAGCTGCCTAAGAAAGTACATCCTCTGCTGGGCCTTCTTGAGGATGCAGCTGATGTGGAGAGACCACTTCAGGTCCCTGGAAACAGTAGTCCCCAGGAACTTGAAGCTCTCCACAGAGTCCACAGGGCTGTTTGCAATGGTGAGGGGGAGCAGAGGGGAGGGTGACTTCCTAAAGTCCACTGTCATCTCCACAGTGTTGAGCGTGTTCAGCTCCAGGCTGTTGCGACTACATCAGTCCACCAGCTGTCTCACCTCCTGTCGGTATGCGGACTCATCCCCGTCCTGGATGAGTCCAATGACAGTTGTGTCATCTGCAAACTTCAGGAGTTTGACGGCTGGGTGCGTGGATGTGCAGTCGTTGGTGTAGATGGAGAAGAGCAGCGGAGAGAGGACGCAACCCTGGGGGGCACCGGTGCTGACTGTCTGAGTGTCTGAGGTGATCGCCCCCAGCCTCACCTGCTGTGTCCTGTCTGTCAGGAAGCTGGTGATCCACTGACACATGACAGAGGGGACTGTGAGCTGGTGAAGTTTGGAGGATAGCAGCTCAGGGATGATGGTGTTCCTCTTAGCTACTCTGATCTCCTTAGTCAGTGTGTTCCTGGTCTGCCGGTACAGAGCCCTATCCCCAGATCTGTAAGCCTCCTCCTTAGCCAAGCGCAGTTGTCTCAGCTTGGCTGTGAACCATGGCTTGTTGTTGCTGTATGTGCGGAAGGTCTTGGTTGGCACACACAGGTCCTCACAGAAGCTAATGTAGGCTGTCACAGTGTCCGTGTAATCATCCAGGTTGTCCGTAGCAGCTTCAAAAACACTCCAGTCGGTGCAGTCAAAGCATTCCTGCAGTTCCTGCTTTGCCTCGTTGGTCCATTTCTTCACCGTTTTCACCACAGGCCGAGATGTTCTCAGTCTCTACCTGTAGGCTGGGATGAGGTGGACGAGGCAGTGATCGGAGTTTCCCAGAGCTGCGCGGGGGACCGAGCGATAAGCGTCCCTAGTTACCGTGTAGCAGTGATCCAGCGTGTTGTTGTCCCTCGTCGGACAGGTCACATGCTGCCTGTATTTAGGGAGCTCGTTGTTTAGTTCCGCTCTGTTGAAGTCCCCCAGGATGATTAAAAATGAGTCCGGGTGTTTCCTTTCAATGTCCGTGATTTGTTCCACTAATGTATGGAGTGCAGCATCCACATTAGCTTGCGGTGGAATGTAAACACCGACGAACACGAAAGAGGAGAACTCCCGCGGAGAATAAAAGGGCTTGCAGTTGATGCAGAATGTCTCAATGTTCGGTCCACAGAACCTGCTGAGCACTGTGACATCCTTACACCAACCTTCGTTGATGTAGAAACATATTCCACCACCCTTGGTTTTCCCCGACCGCTCCTTGACGCGGTCCGCTCTGTGAAGTTGGAAGTCCGGCAGATGCAGAGCGCCGTCGGGGATCGATTCACTGAGCCAAGTTTCAGTGAAACACAGGGCAGCGGAACGTGCAAAGTCCATATTTTTCCCGCAGAGGAGGTGCAGCTCGTCCAGTTTATTGGGTAGTGAGCGGAGGTTAGCCAGATGTATTGATGGCAGCGGGGTCCTGAATCCCTGCTGGCGGAGTCTCACCAGCGCGCCAGCTCTCTTACCCCGACGTCTGCGTGGCCGCAGCCCATAAAGGGCCGCAGCTCCGCCGATCAAGATCTCCGCAAAACTGCTCGGATCTGACGCAAACTGCGGAATAAAATTACCGGGTAAGAACTGTCTGATGGCCAGCAGTTCCTCAGAGGAGTAGGTGATGGGATAGCACTCAGAAAAAGACGCGAAGGTCGACAAAAAACACAAAATAAAGTAGAAAAAGAGAGAGCTCCGTGCCGAGGCGTCCATCCGCGGCGCCATCGTAAATCTGAACAGAAAGGTTTAAACTTGTGAAGTATCTGCGCCCTAGATGAGGGAGTTTATTACTTGAAGTAAAAAAATATTTCCAATCCTTTCTAACTTTCTAACAGGGACAAAGCGAAAGGTTTTTTTTGTGTTGGCTATGTCAGTCAGAGAAGGTACTCTGATCAGATCTCACCTGTAGATGGAGGCCCCGCCTCCGCGATTCATGTCAAATTAAGTTGAATAAAAACAAACCTTTTGGAGGCCACGCCCAGCAGCAAACTGTCGCCATGGAGATGCACAAAAACAATTGCGTGTAAAATGACATAAATTCTCGAGTGGTGAGACTGACTCGTATTTCAAGCTCGAGTCATTTTTTGTGGTCTCCGTCTCCAGTCACTGAGGACAGAAGTTCTGCTCGATGTGAAGATCCAGAAAGTTCTGCAGACGGTCAGTTTAAAACGACTGTGGTCCGGACACAGGTTCCACCTGAGAACAGGGTCCATGAAGGTTCCACGGTTTCTGGATTCAGACTGAAAAGGAAACAGATCGGAACCTTTGACCCAGAACCAGCTGATCCGGGTCATAACCTCTTCCCCAGTAGTGACCAGTGATAAAGAAAGCTACCTCAGCCCCGCCCCTCCACCCACCTGACATTTAGCCCGGCCAATCAGTCATCCCTGTCTCAGCAAACATGTCCACCTTCATGCTGGTCTGTGAATGTACCGCCCACTGAACACCAGCGTGTGTGTGTGTGTGTGTGTGTGTGTGTGTGTGTGTGTGTGTGTGTGTGTGTGTGTGTGTGTGTGTGTGTGTGTGTGTGTGTGTGTGTGAACCAACCTTCGTCACACCCTGAGGGGTTGTGTGAGTTCTCAGCCTGTTGACTGTTCGTGTGTGTGTGCGCAATATTTTCTAAAATATCTAAATAAATTTGATATTATCTATCAGTTGCGTGACTTTTTTTTAGTCCCGTTCAGGAATCACAAACATTTAAGGGACTTAAAACCTTTTGAATCCGGTGACCAATCAGAACCAGGCATCAACATCTGGACGCAACGGTGAAGCTAACTAAATGTTAGCAGGACAGCTGTCAGAAACAACTTCTTCACACAGATCTTTATGCTGCTGGAACTCTATTTGTCTTTTTAAAGAAGGAAAACAGGACTGAACAAAACCCTGAACAAAAATACTTGAGCGCCCCTAACCCTAAATTGCCAGCGAGAACAGCCGGCAGCAGGAACGTGGGTATTGGGTTTGCGCCGGTCCTCACAGATAGAAGAGGAGGTCATCCAGCTTCATGTTGGGCTCCCTGTGGAGGCTCTGGCCCACCAGGAAGGCCAGCTTGTGGGCGTACTGGCAGGGAGCCGGCACCCGGATCACCCCCTAAAGCACCAGAGGGAACAGGTCAGAACCCCAGACCTCAGTGACCTCTGCTAAGGGGTCAGGTCAGGACCAGGGTTTGTTCTGGTCATGTGATCAAAATCAGTTTACAACAAATGCCACTTCCGACTGATAGAGACTGGTTAGCTTGTGTTTCATGACAAGTTCACAACACTGGACCCACTGTGGCACGTCAGACACCTGGGTGAGGTCATCACTGTTAATATGTAGAATCAGTTCAAGCTCTCCAAAGTGGAATGGTTACCACTGATACTTACACAGGTAAAGTCAGATTCTGCAGCACTGACCTCAGCTGAGTTCCTGTTTGTCCAGGATGGGGTCCAGATGCTCGCTATCCAGAGAACTTCATACAGGATGCACAGCTTCTGCACTGGAATGGTCCGTTCAAACCGTGGAATTACCCGGCTGTTCACCTGGATCTGTGGGAGAAGTGGTTCATCCCAGACCCCTCCAAAAAGTTTTCATTGGTACAACCTTAGATCGACCACTGACAACTTTGGAACCTACCATGTTAGACCCACTGGGGATATGAAGCGTGTGAGGGGCAAGACTTTCTTAAACAATAATAAATTATGTAACAAAATATTAATTTTTCATTCACTACAGGAGAATGTTTTTGAGAAGTTGTCGGACAAACTGCTTGAGAAACCATTTGTGCTGTTTGTCAGGTCAATTCAGGAACTGCGACCCTTTCTGTTGTAGCAGATAAAGCCACCACATTTGTACTTGTATGAATGTGCTCCAAGTGAAAAAAACTCCCATCTAGACACATAGACACAAAACTCAAAAGTATTCTGACATGCAAGATTAAACGTGTTTGCACACTGATGTATTTAGTCTGGTTTATTGAGTTGATCAACTGTCTTATTCTTTAGATATAAGTCAAACTTGTCAATTAAACTGTGAATAAACATTTCCACTTACATTCTGTTGCCTACACACCAGATTACCACAGCAAGGTAATGTCTCTACTCAGCGACAGCAGCACTGATGAGACCCTGAAGCACGACCCAACCAGCAGCTACAAAAACAACGTTGTGGAATGCCTACAAATGGAGGAAACTATAAACCACCTGCTATACCATTGCCTGTACCCTGGGGAAGCCATTCCATGCATATATGGGCTCCACAAAATCATAAAGAAGGAGACCCTTCTGCATCACATACGACATCGCCAAGCATGTTGCCACCATCTTGGCCCCATTCGTAAGGAAGAACCACTACCAAATACAGAACTCCATGGACATTGTGGAAAAGGTGAGAGGACTGAGATTGGATACAGATGAGACCATGGTATCCTATGACTTCACCTCCCCTTTCACATGTGTTCATGCAATGGAGGCAGTGGAAGCAGTAAAGCAACGGCTTTCACAGGACAACACCCTCAGCGACAGGACAAACTTCAACCCTGACCAGATCTGCCAACTTCTGGACCTCTGCCTAAACAGCAACTTTTTCCAGTACAGAGGGAGCTTCTATAGGCAGAAACACGGATGTGCCATGGGCTCTCAGGTGTCTCCTGTTGTGTCCAATCTGTACATGGAAGAAGTGGAACACATGGCCCTGACCTCGTTCAAAGGAGCAACACCAAGCCACTGGTTCCGGTACATGGACGACACAAGAGCAAAATCCACGAGGTGCAACCTTTCACCGGACACATCAACTCGGTGGACAGCAACATCAAAGATGACGGAAGTGTGAGTGTTGGGGTATACAGGACTCCAACACAAACAGACCAACACCTGTTTTTTGACTCTCACCATCCATTGGGGCACCAGCTTGGCGCCATCAGGACACTGACAAACAGGCCTGACAAGTCACCAACCAGTACCCAAGACCAGGTGAAAGAACAGGATATCCTGACTGGACCTTTGTGAAGGCTCACAGAAGATCCAGAAGAATAACACAGTGAGGACAGAAGAGAAGGAGAGCAGGCGTAACGGTACAGTGATCCCATGTGTGTCTGGAGTGTCTGAAAAACTGAGGAAGATTTTTGACAAACACCAGATTCTTGTGTATTTTAAGCGTTTTTGGAAACGCTGCCCCTTCATCCAGTGCTGTCCACCCTCCTGTGTGGTGTGGTCCAGGAATCTATTTTCTTACAGTTAGAATCAGGAAATCCACTCAATTTATGCCATTCAGGAGACTTTGACAATATCGACAGGCATTTTTCATCATTTTTGTCAGTATCTTGATTCATCCATCAACTTTATGTTCCGCTGATCATGTTAAAAGGAGGCTGGAGAGTTTGGAGCAGGCTGGGCAGGAGGAGTATGGCCTGGACAAGTTGGCAGTTTGTCGTACATGAAGAACAACCAGTCACACTTACATTTATGCCTCTGGGCAAATAAAAGACACCAGTTCATCTTTACACGTGTTTTTGTGGTGACAGGAAGCTGGAGAGATCCGACACCAAACTCTACCTGGAGAAGGTTTTTATAGAGACAGAATTATGTTTTAACACTGTTTTATTTTTAATTAGTTAACAGGAGAACCAGTGTGTCTTAATGGAGGCGAGAGTTGTACAGTGTTATTTAGTTTACAGTGAATTAGTAAGAGTTTCTGCCCCCTCCACAGGCAGTAAAGACTGCAGTGAAATGTCCTGTTTGGAGATGAAGTGATGTTTGTGTTGTGGTTCAGTGACTTCACAGCTGGATGTTCACTGACGCGGAGCTGGACAGACAGAACCTGGACAGACAGACAGATGAAGCTGCTGCTCAGTTCTGTCAGACCTTCACCTTCATATGATTGTCTGACTCATATGACCGGAAAGAACACAGTCCGCTCTGTTTCCTCTGAGTTCATATGAACGGGTCTGAGTGGACGGGGCGCCACCTGCAGGCAGGAGGCTGGAAAAACAGTTCAAAACGTAAAGGAATCAAAAACTGCTCAATTCTGTTGCCTGTGGCAACGCTCAAAGACTGCACAAGTCCAGACCACATGTTCCAATACATTTATAGGAATAAAACCTGTAATCCTTATAAACTCTGCCTAAGCCTGTTCTAATTTTTGGAATGTGGGTTATTCAGTCGGTTTAACAAATTTATTCCCAGGTTGCAGACTGTAATTTCATCTGTGCTGTATGTCGTGCATACGTGGTACAATTGAAAATAAAGTTGACTATGTTTTTTCAAATATAAATGGGTCTTCTCTGCTGTCCAGGCACCCATTGTTTTTCATCATACACAATATTCGGAAATTTCCATATTAATTTAAGAAATATTGTACATTATTTCATATCATAGCATTAAATATTAATCAATAATGTAGAAAAACAAATCTGCTTTTGTTAAATTGTTATTAATAATTTTTTGTTTGTGCTGTAACGCAAATAATAAACGAGATGAAGCTGCTTGATTTCTGCTCAGGATTTGGTGTTTAATTCTTATTAAAATGAGAGTCGGAGGCTTTTAAAGTCATATTTGTCGGCTTTTTAATATTTATTTCAGATGCGAAAAACAATGAGCCAAAGTTGCACATGAAGCTGTCAGATAGCGTCACAATGTTAAAGTGTTTCCACAATTTTTATTTTTATCATAAAAATTTTTTTTAAATCATAATTGCCTGACGTAGTATTAAATATTTCCTCATAGTCCTTCGTTTCTGGTCTGAATTATGAGATTTTTTTTTTTAATTCGGACCCAGCGGGTCCCAAACCGGTTCGTTTTCCAGACAACGGCTGAGTCCATAACGCTGCTGCAGCCGGTGACGTCACAAAGACCCTAACTTCAAAGCCAAACCGCCTCAGGTATCAACACCTGTGTAACGTTACTGAGACAGACCCTCACAGTTACACTACAGTCAGCACCGAGATCCGAGCAGCACTCAACTTGTTTCTGTCATCGATCTGCAGCCATGAAAGGTAAATCCACCAACATTTAATTCCACCCGTGGAAAACTGTTATTCAGTGTTTAATCAAGAAAAAATAGAAACACACAGAGAAAATTCACGTTTGTGGTTCATCATATCAGAGGTGACTTCAGGGATTCGAATCATTATCAAAAAATTTGGATTACAAGTATTGCAAAATGAAATTTGAAAATTGATGATCTCTAATTACATCCCATGAAGCGATGATGTCAGTGTTCGTGTGTTCGTCCTTCCATCCATTAAATATCTTTTATCTTTCTATCTGTTGCAGGTAGAAAGATAAAACAAAAAGCACAAAATCCTCGGGCAACAAAGGGGATGAAAATGAGATGATGACCTTGACCTTGAAAAAACTAGGTCAAGGTCAAATTTCAACTTTTGTTCATTTTTTGCACATATCTTAGGAACCGGATGAGATAGAAAAACGAACCAAAAGGCGTTATATTCAGGGAGGCAAAAGGATAAAAATGAGATCAGAACATTGACCTTGAAAAACTAGGTCAAGGTCAAATTTTTACTTTTATACCATTTTCGGAACACCTCTCTGATACCTGATGAGATTTAATCACAAAACGAAAAGCAACATATTCAGGAAGCCAGAGGCACAAAAATGTGATGATGACCTTCACCTTTGGAAAATTAGGTCAATGTCATACTCGATAGAACATTATAGAAGAATATAGAAGTCATTGCTGAAAGTAAGGAACATTATGAAAGTCAGGGTAAAATTTTGAATTCAGGGATGTCGCAGTCTCTGACTGCCTTGTTTAATTTGTCTTTGTCGGCAGTGTCTGTATATTAATAATATACATATTATATAATTGTAATGAGATTTCTACAATGTCTCTGACAGTTTTTAAGCGTTTTTGGAGATTCACAGCTGACTACAGACTTCAGCCTCAGCCTC
The DNA here is from genome assembly GCF_040054535.1 of Antennarius striatus. NCBI lineage: Eukaryota > Metazoa > Chordata > Actinopteri > Lophiiformes > Antennariidae > Antennarius > Antennarius striatus. The sequence continues at coordinate 12,645,832 of NC_090797.1, read as the reverse complement.
TTCATCAGTGGAAGACCTCTGATGACCTCAGAGACCCCACAAAGATTCAGGGGGCTGAACAACAGACGGGTTTATTTTCAAGTAAGTCTCTGGAAATTTAATCCACTACTGTCTATAACAGGAGCATCACAGTTTATGTGAACTTTTGCAAACAAGACAACAAAAAGTTTGTCTTCCTTTCTAACATGAAGTAGAAGTAGCTCAGAATTCCACTTCAGTACAATACATAAGACAAACCTGCTGTCAGCTTCAACCAGTAGTTATAAAATTAAATTTCTAATAGTATACTTATATGTAGCCAGGTCAAATAGACAATGCATTTATAATAAAGCGGTTACACATTTCTTCATGCTGCCTGGTGTTACGTTGTTGGTTGGCCAGTAGGAGTCGCACTTTTAGTTGCGTCCACGGGACGTTTACCTGGGCTGACGTCTGTTCACGTGGGATGTTAGTGGCGCGAAAGTTACGCATCTGACGTCTGTTCACGTGGGATGTTAGTGGCGCGAAAGTTATGCATCTGACGTCGGGTCACGTGGGACGTAATTGGCGCGCTGCAGTCGCACACTCACGTTGTGGATGAGACAGATGCGGAGCGGAGACAGGTGGTTATCGCCGAGTTTGAAAAAGACGCCAAATTGACCACGTTGTGGAGGATAAGATTAATTTCTTGGCGTAAGTAATCTTAAGGTTGTTATTTCAGTTTGGGCATTATATGAAAGAATTATTTTGGTGATGTTGCTGACTGAGTCCGTTTATACAGAGGGGAGAGCACACCGCTTGACGTGCTTTTCAAGTGTTCGTCGTCATTTCTAGAAGTGAAACCCTGTTTAGGATATTAAGGTATGTGTAATAACTACAATGTACTGTGTATCCAAGATGTTTCTGTGATGTTGTATTGCACATGTATTTTTAGAATGATGCTCAGGAGTGTGTATTTTATTTTATAGAAATTGCCACTACTGTTGTCTTGTCTTGTCTGGTGTTGTCTTGTGAAGGTTAAGTTTTAGTTTTAATCAAAGTTTTATTTGTTATCTTTTATTTTTCCTTTATTATCCTCCAAATCGTTTCGGGGAGGTAAATGGAAATTTTATTGTTTATGTTTTAATAAACTGCCAATTCGACCAAATTTAATGCTGTCCTCTACCTGAGTTGGGGGGGAGAACAGTCGGGAAATAGAACCCACATTTGGGGAGCCCTCAGACTGTGTGTGTGTCTCGGTGTTGTCCGGCTGGCCACACATAGCCTGGTCACATAACCGCTCCTCTTTTTGGTGTCAGAAGTGGGATTTCCAGGTTGATTTGGTCTATAGATTATTTTTTGTGGTTTGATAAGATTTTGGTAGTGCTAGCGCCTAGTAACAAGACAACAGTAGTGGTGAAGAGGAGTTCTGCCCAGCCTGGTGAGAGTACCACTGCTACGTGAGGACGAGACGTCAGCGGCACGGGGCTAGGGGACCAGAGAAACAAGAATTCCCAGAGACTGTGAGGTTCAAAAAGAGACATTACATGATGTCGGAAGGGGAAGAAACCCCAGGGGTGTCCATGCCAGTCCAAGTCGGGGGAGAGTCGGCTGCATCATCTGCAGCGAGTGGAGATCACCTGTCAAGTCTACAGTCACAATTAACTGAGCTGAGTAAAAAACATGATGCTGTGATGTCCAGGATTGCCTCTTTGGGTGATGCACAACCAAGGTCTGTTGTATATGTACCAAGAGAAAGGCAGATTGTACCTTTTAATGGTGACTCAGGAAAAGATGCTCAGTCTGTTGATGAGTTTATTGACGAGATAGAAAGGGCAATAAGTCTGAGGGGTCTAAGGGAAGCTGACCAAGTAGACTTTATCCTGTCACATTTAAGAGGATCTGCCTTAGATGAAATTAAGTTACGCACATATAGACAGGATAAGAAACCCAGTGATCTGTTTTCATACCTACGGGAGGCGTTTAGAGAGAAACGCACCACACCACAGTTGCTACATGCATTCTACGCGCGCAGACAGTCAGAGGGAGAAGACCTGAGAGACTATTCGCATGCCCTCTCTCAGCTGTTCAATACCGCGTTACTCACTTCTCCTGACGTTGTTTGTGACCCACAGCTTGCGGTGCGCGACCAGTTCATTGAAGGTTTGCGTGACTCCACCCTTCGTCGTGAACTCAGGAGGCTCACAAGAGAAAAACCACAATCCAGCCTGGTTGAGGTTAGAGAGGAGGCTATTATGTGGACCATGGAGGATCGACCCAGAGGTAGCAGTGTGGCGAGGAGTAGAAACATGGTGGGAGATAGACTTGATGGACATCCAGTGAACAGTGTGTCTGCTCATGACTCTGGAAGTGATTTAACCTTGGCTTTCCAGGAAGTTGTTAAAATGATGGCTGAACAAGGCAAGGCGATTGGAGAGCTGACCAGTGCCGTACGTGAGCTCACCAGTCAGAAAACCAGGCCTAGTGCGACAAGCTTACCTAATAAGCCGAAGGTAACTCCCAGATACACGGAAGATGGCCAGCCTATATGCCTAAGGTGTGAAGGAGTAGGCCATATGGCCAGGCAGTGCACTACACGCAGGGCCCAAACTAGTCCAAGGCCTACAGTGCAGGGAAACGAGGATCCTCGGTTGCAATGAGCCGCGCAATGCGAGGCAGATCGGAAGGCTCACCGCAGACTTTGACTAAAGAAAGGTTTTTGCAGAATGCAGTAGGAAAATGTCCGGTTGTAGACATTCAGATAGGCGGCATCCCCCTGAAGTGTCTCCTGGATACAGGAAGTAATGTAAGTACTTTGACAGAGCGTTTTTTCAGAAACCACCTACATGGAGATGATAAGGACATGCATCATACATCAAAATGGCTAAAAATCACTGCAGCTAACAAACTACCCTTACCGTATCTTGGCTATGTTGAGCTGGATATACAAGTCATGGGGATCTCTATTCCTGAATGTGGGTTTTTGATAATCAGAGATGATAATACAACCGACACAAAGGGTCTTGACTCTTGCCCGCCAGGAATAATTGGAATGAACATAGCTAAACGGTGCAAGCAGTTGATACTGACTGAGTTTGATGAAGCGCTTGGAGGTGAACTAGACTCGGACTGGCGAGGAGTCTTTCAACGTGTACAGGAGGCGGAAGTAGGTGGAAAGACAGTCATGGCTCGTATAGCACAAAAGGACAAGTGTCACTTGCCTGCGCTATCAGTAGTCACGGTGAATGTGAGAAACCCTAAAAGAGACTTTGGTGACGCTTCCACTCTGATATTTGAGTCAAGCACTACCCCACTGCCTGGTGGAGTTATTGTAGTACCCACTGTTGTGTCTGCTAGCAGCCACATTTTCCCAGTGCAAGTAGTTAACGTGTCACCAGTTGATGTTTGGCTCCCACCGAAAGTCAGATTGGGTATTATGACCCCATGCCACAGCATTGGAAATGATCTGTGTGAAGTTCAGTTTCAGCGCATATCAGCTACTCATGAAGAAGTAACTGTCAGTCAGAGAGATGTTGAAAAATCAGACACAGAAGTACAGACACTTTTTGATCGGCTGCACATAGGTGGTACACCAGAACAACGAGTAAAGTTAAATGCCTTGTTGCTGAAATATGCAGATGTTTTTGCAGTCCACGATGAGGACTTAGGCTATACAGATCGAGTCACACATGAGATCCCTGTAAGGGATGAAACCCCAATTTCCCAGCCTTACAGACGTATCCCACCAAACCAGTATCAGGAGGTGAGGGATCACATCTCAGAACTGTTGCGCAAGGGAGTTATTCAACAGAGTTCCAGTTCATATGCATCTCCCATAGTCTTGGTCAGGAAGCCTGATAGTAGTCTAAGGCTATGTGTAGACTACAGGAAGCTGAACCTAAAAACCCGGCGTGACGCGTTTCCATTGCCCCGTATTGATGAAAGTTTGGATGCCCTGAGCGGTGCAGAGTTTTTCTCCAGCATTGATCTTGCGAGTGGTTACCATCAAGTTGCTGTCCATGAAAGAGATAGACACAAAACAGCTTTCATAACTCCGTTTGGCCTTTTTGAATATCTGCGAATGCCGTTTGGGTTATGCAATGCGCCTGCAACCTTTCAACGATTAATGCAGGCAACCATGAGTGATCTTGTTTTCCAAATGGTCCTGGTTTATTTGGATGACCTGCTAGTGTTTTCACACACTTTTGAAGAACACCTGAAGAGACTGGAAATAGTCCTTAAGAGGTTAAAGGAGACAGGTTTAAAAGTAAAAGTGGAAAAATGTCACTTTCTTCAGTCTGAGGTCAAGTTTTTGGGTCATCAGGTTTCAGCTCAGGGTGTGGGTACTGACCCAGATAAGATCAGTGCAGTGAAGGCTTGGCCCCTTCCGAATAATGTAAAAGAACTCAGATCCTTTTTGGGGTTCTGCAGTTATTACAGAAGGTTCATTAAAGGGTTTTCACAGGTGGCAGGACCTCTCCATGAGGTTGTAAATGCATGTGGTAAAGAGAGGTGCCCAGCTAAGGTCAGCAAATTGTTTGAGGCAGCGTGGACACCTACCTGTGCCCATGCTTTTGAACTACTTAAGGAAGAATTAACCAAGGCTCCCATGCTTGGTTATGCAGACTTCAACTTACCGTTTGTCCTAGAGACGGATGCTAGTAACCTTGGCTTAGGTGCAGTGTTGTGTCAGGTTCAGAGTGGAAAGAAAAAAGTCATAGCTTATGCTAGTCGCAGACTGAGAGGCGCGGAAAAGAATGACAGAAACTACAGCAGTATGAAATTGGAACTTCTTGCGTTAAAATGGGCTGTAACTGAGAAGTTCAGGAGTTATCTGCTGGGATCCAAGTTCACAGTCCTAACTGATAACAACCCGCTATGCCACCTTTCTACTGCTAAGCTAGGTGCTATCCAACAGCGCTGGGTTGCACAGTTGGCTGTGTTCGATTTTGAAGTCAAGTACCGGCCTGGTCGTTGTAACTCAGCGGCCGATGCTCTCTCTAGACAGCCAGCATTGAATGAGTCTGATCCTGAGTCGGAGGATGCAGAATTTGATGGTTGTGTTGCAATTTGTGACAGTCTTAGAACAGGCACGGCTGTAGGGCTAGAGTTGGGGACCGCAGGGGTGGAACACCACCAGGTGAGACAATTAAAAGTCTCAGAACCCAATGATGGAGAGAATGGTCTGTTGCATAGTAACACCCCCACGCTCCCTGGTTATACCAAAACTGAACTCCAGACATTGCAAGCCTCAGACCCAACACTTAGGGTTTTGAAAGTGTTCTGGGATAAGAAACAGAAACCCTCTTTTCAGGAAAGACAAGTTCTACCTGCTCCAGTGCGATCCCTATTGAAACAATGGCCCAGGTTGACAGAAAAAGATGGACTCTTGTATAGAGAAATTGAGGATGTGAGCCTTGGAAAATGTTTTCAGCTGTTGTTACCTGCTTGTCTCAGAGAAAAGGTGCTCACCAGTGTGCATAATCAGATGGGCCACCAAGGGATAGAACGCACACTTGGACTTCTAAAGCAGAGATGTTTTTGGGGAGGTATGCATGAAGAGGTTGAACAATGGGTTAAAAATTGTCAGAGGTGTGTCCTAACTAAACTGCCACAACCCAAGATCCTTGCACCCCAGACTCCATTTTTAGCGACCCGTCCTCTTGAAGTTGTAGCTGTAGACTACACTACACTTGAACGTGCAAGTGATGGATGTGAAAATGTTCTGGTACTCACCGATGTTTTTACCAAGTTCAGTCAGGCGTTCCCGACACGAAATCAGAGAGCTGACACCACTGCTAAAGTTATCTTAAGGGAGTGGTTCATGAAATACGGGGTCCCCGAGCGCTTGCATTCAGATCAGGGCAGAAATTTTGAGAGTGCTGTTATTGCTGAACTCTGCAGATTGTACGGGGTGAAAAAGACACGTACTACATCTCATCATCCACAAGGAAACCCCCAGTGTGAGAGGTTCAACCGAACCTTGCATGACCTCTTGAAAACACTTCCTCCCGAGAAAAAGCGCCGCTGGCCTGAACATCTAGCTGAATTGGTATACGCCTATAATGCTACGCCACACTCCTCAACTGGTTACTCACCCTACCACCTACCTACCTACCTGTTGTTTGGGGTACGACCCCATCTCCCAGTGGATGCTCTGTTGGGGCAACAAGAAGACAAAGATGAAACTGCAGACTGGCTCGCTGCTCACAGAGAGCGATTGCAGAATGCACATGAGAGAGCACGAGCAGTAGCTGAAAGAAAAGCTGCAGAAAGAATGGTCCGTCAAAATGCAAAAGTTCACTGTCCACCTGTTGAGATAGGACAGTATGTGTACCTTCGACATCGTCCTCTAGGCAGAAATAAGATTCAAGATGCATGGTCCTCAAAAGTTTATGAAGTTATTGAGGTACAGGGAACAACATACTCAGTAGTCCCTGTGAATGGAGGTCCCTTGAAAAGAGTTCATAGGTCTAACCTCCGACTTTGCGTTGAGCCCATTCCATCTCCAAGGCAGGACCACCAAACAAATCTTTCTCCTCACCAGCACGAAGATGAGGCAGACCCCGAATCCACAGATTCAGACCCTGAATTCCTATTGGTGGAACAAGTTGAAAATCCTAGTGATCAAGAGTTAGATAACCTAGGAAGCCACCTAGAAGACGAGACCATAAGTGAAACTGGAAGTGAGCGACTGTCAGACGTTGCAGACACGAGCCACAGCCCAGATGAAGACTGCTCCCCTCACCTGGAGCAGGTGATAGAAAGCCCGGGTTTGCCTAGAGAACTGTCAGAGAGACCAGTACCTGTGCCGCGGCAGAGGGTGGAGCCAACCAGTGCAACCCCACCTACACCCGCCCCGCGTAGAAGTCTTAGAACAACCGCGGGTAAAAATCGAAATCCATTCAACTTGCCTACATCAGCATGTAACACTGTGTCTTTCACGCCAGATGTACTGTCTCGAGTACTAGCAGGTATGGTGCTTTATACTTCAAAAGTTAATGCAGGAGATGATGTGTAGGAAGTCACCGGGACGTTGACTTCAGGCAGGGGAGAATGTAGCCAGGTCAAATAGACAATGCATTTATAATAAAGCGGTTACACATTTCTTCATGCTGCCTGGTGTTACGTTGTTGGTTGGCCAGTAGGAGTCGCACTTTTAGTTGCGTCCACGGGACGTTTACCTGGGCTGACGTCTGTTCACGTGGGATGTTAGTGGCGCGAAAGTTACGCATCTGACGTCTGTTCACGTGGGATGTTAGTGGCGCGAAAGTTATGCATCTGACGTCGGGTCACGTGGGACGTAATTGGCGCGCTGCAGTCGCACACTCACGTTGTGGATGAGACAGATGCGGAGCGGAGACAGGTGGTTATCGCCGAGTTTGAAAAAGACGCCAAATTGACCACGTTGTGGAGGATAAGATTAATTTCTTGGCGTAAGTAATCTTAAGGTTGTTATTTCAGTTTGGGCATTATATGAAAGAATTATTTTGGTGATGTTGCTGACTGAGTCCGTTTATGCAGAGGGGAGAGCACACCGCTTGACGTGCTTTTCAAGTGTTCGTCGTCATTTCTAGAAGTGAAACCCTGTTTAGGATATTAAGGTATGTGTAATAACTACAATGTACTGTGTATCTAAGATGTTTCTGTGATGTTGTATTGCACATGTATTTTTAGAATGATGCTCAGGAGTGTGTATTTTATTTTATAGAAATTGCCACTACTGTTGTCTTGTCTTGTCTGGTGTTGTCTTGTGAAGGTTAAGTTTTAGTTTTAATCAAAGTTTTATTTGTTATCTTTTATTTTTCCTTTATTATCCTACAAATCGTTTCGGGGAGGTAAATGGAAATTTTATTGTTTATGTTTTAATAAACTGCCAATTCGACCAAATTTAATGCTGTCCTCTACCTGAGTTGGGGGGGAGAACAGTCGGGAAATAGAACCCACATTTGGGGAGCCCTCAGACTGTGTGTGTGTCTCGGTGTTGTCCGGCTGGCCACACATAGCCTGGTCACATATAATATATTTAATTCTTATTTAAATATTTAGTTGCTGCTTTCCTGTGGTTTAACGTAATTTAAAAGCTTTAAATTACATAGTAGAATAGTAACATTGTAATCAGGTAGTGAAGGTACTAACTCAGTGTTTTCTGATGCCAATGACAGGACTAAGAACGTTCCTGAGGAAGAAAATCCATACCAGGAGACGTGGGTCTCAATCTCAGTCCATGGAGACACAGGAGCCGGACAAGAAAATCAGTCCAGCGAAGAAGAAGAAGCAGTTTGAGGATAAATATTGTCAACTGTACCGACTCGGTGATGGAGGCCAGGGATCTGTGTACATGGGTTACAGGAAGGAAGATTTTGTCCACGTAGCGATCAAGCACATTCCCCAGACCCTTGTTTTCCGTGAAGACGACGACAGGAGCAAGATGCCTCTTGAAGTGCTTTTCATGAAGATGAGTCAACAAGCAGGAGGATCGGTTGGCCAGTCAGCATCCATTTCCCTCCTGGACCACTACGACCTGGAGGAGGAGCTCATCATCGTCATGGAATGTCCATTTCCAGCGGTTGACCTCTTGAATTACAGCAAGTCCAGAGGAGGTACTTTGGAGGAAGAGGAGGCCAGACTCTTCTTCAAGCAGCTGGTGGAAGCTGTCAGAGAACTTGATGCCAACAAGATTTTCCATGCAGACATCAAAATGGAAAATATCTTGGTTGACATCAGCAGCGGTGTTCCACGTTTGAGGATAATTGACTTTGGTCTAAGCATGTTTATCAATGACGGGGACACAATCGAAGGTATATATCGTGGAACCCCTTCCTATTACCCACCAGAGTGGTCCTGGAGTTCAGTGTACAGTAAGCAGGCCTGTTACTGTGTGGCAGATGGGAGTGGTTCTCTATAACATGCTGCACCAACACTTTTTGAAGAGCCTCTGCATCAGTCAGAAGTTGTCTCCAAACTGCCAAAACGTGTTGCGTCGGTGTCTGGCTGAGGACCCTCAGCAGCGTCCCACTCTGGAGCAGCTCCTGAGTCATTCCTGGCTGGAATGAACCATAAGTCAACCCCCTGCTGGCCCATCGTCCCTGAGCGAAACTGAATCAGTGCCTGTATCTTTTCTTGTATATAACATGTGTATTTGTTTAGTAAATCTTTTGTCAATAAATTTGTGTGATAATTTTGTGTCCGAGTTCATGTTTTATGTCAGCACAAATACTACATGAGGGATGTTAAAAGCTGATTCAGTAATTTCGGTTGCATGTCATAAAATGATTCAAAGTAGGTTATCATTTGTCACTCATGAATAATGGGAGAATGAAATCAGGAAGCACACGAACACAAGTACAGCCCACCGTAATGATGGAACTGAAGTGGCTTTTCACTCTGATATAAACCACAAAGGAAAACCACCATGGACCCTGACAGTAAAGGAAAACGTTTCCAGGTGCTGAAAAGTGAAAATGTGTAACTAGCATCACTGCCCGCTAGATGGCGCTTCAAGCTAAATCTGAACAGAAAGGTTTAAACTGGTGAAGTATCTGCGCCCTAGATGAGGGAGTTTATTACTTGAAGTAAAAAAATATTTCCAATCCTTTCTAACTTTCTAACAGGGACAAAGCGAAAGGTTTTTTTTTGTGTTGGCTATGCCAGTCAGAGAAGGTACTCTGATCAGATCTCACCTGTAGATGGAGGCCCCGCCTCCGCGATTCATGTCAAATTAAGTTGAATAAAAACAAACCTTTTGGAGGCCACGCCCAGCAGCAAACTGTCGCCATGGAGATGCACAAAAACAATTGCGTGTAAAATGACATAAATTCTCGAGTGGTGAGACTGACTCGTATTTCAAGCTCGAGTCATTTTTTGTGGTCTCCGTCTCCAGTCACTGAGGACAGAAGTTCTGCTCGCTGTGAAGATCCAGAAAGTTCTGCAGATGGTGAGTTTAAAACGACTGTGGTCCGGACACAGGTTCCACCTGAGAACAGGGTCCATGAAGGTTCCACGGTTTCTGGATTCAGACTGAAAAGTAAACAGATCGGAACCTTTGACCCAGAACCAGCTGATCCGGGTCATAACCTCTTCCCCAGTAGTGACCAGTGATAAAGAAAGCTACCTCAGCCCCGCCCCTCCACCCACCTGACATTTAGCCCGGCCAATCAGTCATCCCTGTCTCAGCAAACATGTCCACATTCATGCTGGTCTGTGAATGTACGGCCCACTGAACACCAGTGTGTGTGTGTGTGTGTGTGTGTGTGTGTGTGTGTGTGAACCAACCTTCGTCACACCCTGAGGGGTTGTGTGAGTTCTCAGCCTGTTGACTGTTCTTTGTGTGTGCAATATTTTCTAAAATATCTAAATAAATTTGATATCTATCAGTTGCGTGACTTTTTTTTAGTCCCGTTCAGGAATCACAAACATTTAAGGGACTTAAAACCTTTTGAATCCGGTGACCAATCAGAACCAGGCATCAACATCTGGACGCAACGCTGAAGCTAACTAAACGTTAGCAGGACAGCTGTCAGAAACAACTTCACACAGATCTTTATGCTGCTGGAACTCTATGTCTTTTTAAAGAAGGAAAACAGGACTGAACAAAACCCTGAACAAAAATACTTGAGCGCCCCTAACCCTAAATTGCCAGCGAGAACAGCCGGCAGCAGGAACGTGGGTATTGGGTTTGCGCCGGTCCTCACAGATAGAAGAGGAGGTCATCCAGCTTCATGTTGGGCTCCCTGTGGAGGCTCTGGCCCACCAGGAAGGCCAGCTTGTGGGCGTACTGGCAGGGAGCCGGCACCCGGATCACCCCCTAAAGCACCAGAGGGAACAGGTCAGAACCCCAGACCTCGGTGACCTCTGCTAAGGGGTCAGGTCAGGACCAGGGTTTGTTCTGGTCATGTGATCAAAATCAGTTTACAAACATCAGCCACTTCCAACTGATAGAGACTGGTTAGCTTAGCGTGCGTTGGCCTCCACTGACTCACCTGCCAGTTGTAATAGAGGTGACACAGCTTGTATGTGAGGCGCTGCATGTAGTCGGGCTTCAGCCCGCTGGAGTCGTACACCACGTTGTAGTGGGTGGGGGACACGCTCCCCATCCGGACCGCCTGGCTCACGATGTAGAAGTCGTACCTGTGAACCAGGACACGGTTAGCCGCCAGTAGCAGCTACTAGCCTGAGCGGCTGAACGACTTCCCACAGATCTGATGGTTCTGGTCTGGTTCAGTCCAGATTCTGTGACTCTCCCTGGACCTGAAACAAGACATTGAACCTGCCTCCTCCCACAGCACGATTCTAACTCTTGCTAATGACTGAACAGATGCTAAACGCACCACTCTGGACGGGTGACCTCCGTGTCCACGATGGTGCCGGGGGGCGGGTTCATCACCTTTCCGTGCATGTGGTCGAAGAACCTGCTGCTGATGCGCTTTGTCACCACCACCACGCTCAGTTTGGGCCTGCAAAGAGGCGGAGTTAGGTGAGTAAGCGTCACGCTAGGATGGCCCCATTCAACTGTCACCATGGAAACCACACTCACACATAGTCCTGCCCCATGGACCTGATGGACTCCTGGATCTGGGCCACCTCGTGGCTGACCACGCTCCCCAGCTGTCCGTCCCCGACCCCGTCCCGGTACACGATGATGCGCGCCGGCAGACAGCCGTTGTACCTCAGGTAGTCGTCCAGCGCCCCTGGAGCAAACACACGCAGCTGATTGGTCATCTGAGAGGCCCCTCCCACACACGTGTGACTTCAATGCTTTCATCTTTGTGGACTCTGAATGATTTGTGACCACTTGTTTGTCTAGTGTCTTAAATCTGGTTTTTACAGTGTGAACGTTCAAACCGGTTCTAACTCAACGCCACTAGAACCACAGAAGGAAAAGTTTTCACCCCTCAAGGCCATCTTCAGTCCATCCATGATCTCTTGACCTTTGTGCTGAAGCACACACTTGGAGTACCACCTGAAAGACAAAGGAAAACGTAGCTTAGCATCGAAAGCATGCTACCTGTGTGAGCTAAAGCTGATTGACAGCAGAACAGGCCGTACCATCATTCTGTTATAACGTTGTCTATAACGTTATGTCCCGTTATAGATCGGTTATAGGTCCTGATTGAATGCCAGCCCCTGTCCCCATTCACTAACAGGCTGCAAACACGAGGACTCACCGGCTCATGGTCGAGTTCAGGCTAGCTACCAGAGCGCCGATCGAGCGACTCCCGGCCTGCTTGTCGTGGTAGCAGTCGATGCCGACGATCATCAGGTGTTTGAGCTGCGCAGACGGAAGAAAAACACAAATAGTCTTCACATTCCATGTCTGCCAACCTTGACCTTAACCTCTGACTCCTCCACCACGGTAGGGGCCCCAGGACAAATCGGCCCCGGCTTCATTGGGTGATCAAACTCACAGGGATCTCCACGCTCCACAGCTCTCCTCCCATCTTGCAGGCAATCTGCAGGATGATCTTGGTGGCGACGGTCATCAGACTCCCAGGGCGGCTCAGGGTCCGGCCCACCACACACTGGCTGGGCATGGGGAAGTCCACACACAGGTGCTTCTTGACCATGTCGTACTTGTCCTTCCTGTTGTTGGGGAGGATGACCACCACCTGGCAAACACAATCCGCCGCTCTCAAACACGTAACCAAGGCGACAACAAAGCGAACAAGCAGCGAGGAGCGCTTTGTTTCCTGCGTTCAGACACGAACCATCTGAGTCTGGGGTTGCACATTGCGCTGCAGGGATCTGAGGAGGGCATCGTGGGCATCCTGGTACTCCACCCTGGATCAGAAGGAACAAACCAATCAATGTATTGATTCAGCTGTTCAGGATCCACTGGATCACTGATCACATAGCGTCACCAACACCAGGTCACGTCACGACTCACATCACGGGTTTGTGAAGGCGGATCCCCAGCGGGCCAGACACCCTCAGGAGGGTGGTCAACAGGTCCTGGGCTACGTTGGCATTCTGACGGGTGTAAAACACAACCCAGTCTTCCAGCGGCACGGGGTTGAGCAGAGGGACCCCCCTCATCTCTCTGGACCAGTCCGCTGCTCTCGGGTCGTAGTCGTACTAGAACACAACGATTTGATAAGAAGCCACGGATCCATTTAGTCAATCATACAAGCAGGAGGATTTCACACCGATCTCTGTCCCTGGAAGATCTTCTCCGCTGGGAGGACTCGACCCGTCAGACTGACCAGCTCCTTATCAAATCTGAGCCCCCACTTCTCCAACTCCACATTAGCCTGAGCGTCCCTGCGAACAGAGCCAGGACTTAAACCCGAGCTGGACATGACACCACCTGCAGAGGAGCTGACCCGGGACAGCAGAACCCTGATATGTGATGAGGACACGTCTCCTACCGATGCACGTTGTTGACAAATCTGTTGAGGCGTCCCTCTCGCTGCTCTGGGTTCAGCCTGGTGTGGGCGGTCAGGTCCTTCATCACATTGAAGTCTCCTCTCATTTTGTCAGTCAGTCCTGTCAGAAACAAGCGGGTTTCAGGTGAAGTGGAACCCGTACGGAGCCAATCTGTGTCCCACAACCTCTCCATCTGCTGCTCACCTGTTAAGTAGCACAGCTCTGGGATCAGCATTACAGTCGTGGGAGACTGGCTTCCTGGATCACGCCGCTTGATCCTGGTGACCAGCAGCACCTGGGTCAGGTCGGAGACGATGATTCCGTAATTCTGGGAGGAGGAAGCAGACGTGACCGCGAAGAACGCAAATACAGTGTGAGAGCATCCGGTTCTGTTGGGTTCTGTCTCACGTTCTTGTAGTAGTCAATGAAGGACACATCCTTGTCGGCCCGAGTGAAGGTGTTGATGGGGGTGTGATCCCAGGCGATGTCATCAATCCTGTAGGTTTTGTTGTTGTACCTGAATAATTGAGAGAAGAGTGAAAGGTCATGTGATCCGTGGACCTCTACGTGCTGAGGGTAGTGGGGGTGTTAGGTCCTACTTGGTGAGAACAATCAGTCCAATGAGCTCCTTGGTGCAGACGTCTTGGAAGCGGTGGCTTCCACAAGACTGCCTCATGCTGATCATGAAGTCCAGGACGGTCTCGCTACGCAGAACCCGGTGGCTCACGTCGACACACATCATGATGGAGGACTCGTACTGCAGGATGGCGGTGGAGAACCCCGGCCAGATGGTCAGCCTGGAACCGACCGACACACAAGTTTAGACGGAACAACTCACCTGCAGCTTTTCACACAACAACAAGCGTCTATAACACATGTGTCAAACTCAAGGCTCGGGGGCCAAATGTGGCACCGCTGCATCATTTAATGTGGCCCGCAAAAGAGCATAAAAGGTCAGAGGCCATTTTAACTCTGACAAAAACATTTTGAACAAAGTTAATGTCCTAACTTGTGTTTGATGTCATTTCTCTTTATTTATTGGATAGTTTGATCCTTGATTGACGGAGTTCTGACATTTTTTCTATGCAACTGTAATGTTTGCAACATGAATAAGTAATAAATTCAGTTATTTAACATTAAGGTGTAGTTATTTTACATCTATGTCACATTACATTTAGTTACATCTGGTCCTAGCAGGACAGCTGTTATGCTGATGTGGCCCTCGGTGAAAATGAGTTTCACACCCCTGGTCTATAAGGATGACAGATGTAGCTCCAACACCCGGCACCAAGAAAAACCTTTTTCATCTTCCCTGAGGAAACCATCACGTTCACTCCGCTTCATTCAATCTCCATCCATGGATTCAAACACACAAAGTATCCATTGATCGTTTACAGACTCCAAAAAAACACTGAGTTTCATGGACAGGATTTATTTGGATTCCGCAACGCAAAAAACCCCCGGGATGGTGATGAAGATCAGCCCGCTGCAAGAAAAACAGCATCTCCCCATCCTTCAACAGAACTACTGCTGCTAGCATGCTAGCTAGCATTAGAAAGGCAGCTGCTGCTTGGGACCAAAATCAGCAGCTTTCAGACTCCACTGACATCACTTCTAAAAATGTAACATGTTGAAAATCTGATTCTCCACGTGTCACCAGGAGCCACCGACATGGAAACATCCGGCTTCAGGCCAGAAACAGAAGAACATACTTGTGCTGTGGGATGTCCAGGGGGTCCCGGGGGTTGTAGTAGTTGCGTCCGATCTGCTGCATGTTGAGGATCTTCAGGATCCTGCAGGGATGATTAGAACATATGACATAGGAACGTGCATCACCATGAACCCCCCACCAGTTCCTGAGGACCAGAAAACGCACCTTTTGAAGATGAGGTTGTAAAACTGGATGCACACTGGAGACGATGGGGGGAGTTCAGAAACCAGGGTGATGGTTATCTCAACCTTTTCTCCTTCCCTGGTTTCGCTGCAGACAACCGTCTCCTAAACCCCAGGAAGGAAACCAGCAGAAGATTAAATCTGCTTCTGAAATTAAGTTTTCCAGTGACTTTATGAAATTTTCATTTAACCTTGTCTCGCAGCTTGTGGGGCAGAACAAGCATCGCTCCATCGAAGGTCCGCGCTGTGCCGAGCAACTCCTCGTGCTGGAAGAGGAGGGCGGCTCTCAGGCGACGGGCCTCCTTCATCGGATTGTAGGTCACGTGGTATTGGTACAGGACCCACTGCGGGCGGGACAGGATGCGGAAGAAGTTTGCGACCAACGGGATTGGCCGCCCGCTCGTTCCTGAAGAAGTTCACACACAATAGCAGAGAGAGATTTGCAATCACCTGCACTCGTTACAACGGCTGCATGTGTAAGGAAAAATGTACATTAACGTGACACACCCGTCTTGGATTCCGCCACATGAGTCATCGTCCGTCTGGTTAAAATCCCAGAATCACTAAAATCCCGGCGGCGTCCTCCTCGTTCTCCCAGCTTCACCTGCTGGAACCCAGCTGAGATCTCGACCACAGCTGACAAACCAAGACTGAGGTTACAAACACGCTGCAGACATGTTTCAGTTGCTGGTCAGTCGAGCTGACCCATCGCTCCGGGTCAACTAGGATAATGAGACGTGACCACACCTTCTGAAGAGAACGGTCCCGGGCCTTTCTGCCGACCTCTACCAACTTGCACTGCTTCCTCATCTCCCCTCGGTGGGGCGGGGCAAGGTGCTGGGGCAGCTTCTCGGGTTTGGCTCTTTAACACAGGAAAAAGTTGGAAATGTGTAACAAAGTTTTTGGAATAAAAGAAGTGGTACTGATCCATTTTCAGTTCATCCTACATGCCCAATGAACTCTAAAATCTTTTATTACCAGCTCAAATGGAAATATTGTTCAACCAGAAATCTTCAATTTTAGTAAAAATATTACCGAAGTAACGACTGTTTAATTGTCCTTTTAATTTCATTATTAAAAAGAAGTTCATTTAAAATAATGACAGCCTATCGCTATTGGCTTGTGGACCCTAATAAATCGTATCAAAAATATGAATAACTGTACACAAAAAACCTAACAACAATGTCAATTTACTCAGTAAAAGTGGGAGGATCTGGGCCCTGTGTAAACCAATCAGCCTCATGTCACCTGCTGACAAAAGGTGAAAGATGTTCAGACTTCTTTTCTCTGCGCCCCTAAACCAGGATAAATGTGGTAACGCAACAATCAATTCTGTAAAATAAATGTTTGAATACCTACACGGTTAGCATGTGTTGTTCAAGTGAGTATTTTTCATTTCATGTTATATAATTAATTTAAGACCATGTGTTTCTGTAGATTTTCTCCTCTAAATATCTGAAGCGCTAATTCTAACTACTTACTATTAGATATGAATAAATCTGTTTAATTGCGTGGTTTATTTTATTTAGTATTTACATATCATTCAATGACAATGTGCTCTTGATGTAGGATTTTATTTTGACACGCATTTTATTTTGACACAGCCTGGAAACTGTTTCCTGTTGGTTCGCGCTGCGCTGAGACGTCTGAAGAAACGTTCTACCCTTAGAATAAACCTTTAAATAACACCGGACATTGTCTCAGAAGAGGAGAGTTAAAACAAAAGGTTAAAACCACAGGTCACAGCAACCGGAAGTCCTTACCGATCCCGGGGCCACTGCCTCCTGACCGCGTGCCCGGCCTCGTGCTCTGGCTCGTGCCCGACCAGTCATTTTCCTCAGCTAGCTTCAGAAGGGTTCAAAAAACACATTTCACTATTTTTAGAAATATTACGGACAAATGAAGTAAATACGTGATCAGGAAAACTACACCGCCCCTCATCCTCACCAGTACGAAATAAAATCTAAATTAAAGTATCGTTTACTCTCGTTTAATTGGTCTAAACAAGATGGCGACTGTAAATGTAGGGTGTGGCTGTGCAATGCCGCTAGTAGCTAATGAGCCACTATTAGCATTAACATAAATTCAATATGTATACATTACTATAATATAACTCCACACAGAATATCCGACTTTCAAGGTAGGGGTTAGAATTACGATACTTTGCGATAGTCCTTAAACTGAACGAGCTAATTAAAATCAGATAAGGGTAGAATGACAGTGTCCGAATTGGATAGCTGAGAGGGAGTTTTTTCCTTCAAATCGAAACATCGCGAACAAAGTAAATTTGCATAAAGGAATCATTATTTATCAAATTTTATGACGACTTTAATATTATACTTACTTTAAATGTTGACTTCTGCTGGCAGTGAACTCTAGAGGTCACGTACGATGCGTGTCCACAGGTGTTCTGAGTACCACTACGGCAAATTAGTCACGGGCCTCATCACCGAGCGCATTGATACGCTTCCTGTATCTCCCGAGACCCTTTAGTCAGCTCAATTCAGGCTGCGTTATGTGTTTGAAGAGCAGGTTGTTCATATTTAACTCAATAAAGAATAGCAATTCAGCGGTGATTGAGGAAAAAAACTTTTCCAGAAAAGAGGCAGAACTACTTTTTGGAGCGCAGTGATCCGTGTGCTCTAGGGTAATTTACTATTGTATGCAATCTCAACTATGGCCGCTAGATGGTGGCCGCGGCCCTGCGGTCAATATGCAGACTGACGGAGACGTGATGGCGTTTAAATAACCAGAAACAACAGGCTCATAAAAACCAGCAGCCTGTTCCAGAGGTTAAGTTAAAGGGCTGAGCGAGGACTGAGTTTCTAACTAATGTAAGACTAACCGTCACTGATGCTTTATTATTTATCTATATAAAATACAAGTCCGCTTTAACTGATGCCTGCAAGCCTCTAAAAGTGACCCAACCATTAATAACCAGCTGCAAACCTTCCACAAGCGCTCCTGAAGAATCTTAGCCCACAGTTCAAGGACTTCAGGCCTCCTGCTGTGGAATATTCCTGGTTTATCTGCTGCACCAGAATTTGGTGGACTCTGAGGTCCCCTGAGATCAGCGTAGGGTTCTCCTAAACTCAGTTTATTTGTGGATGATTTAAGAGTAACTTCAAACAGAAGAAACAGAAATGAAAACAGAAATGAAAGCCTCAGGTCTTACAATATATTTTGACAGGTCAGAGTTTTCTAATATCTACCACTGATTACATTCTGCGTTGTTCTGTTACAGCTCACGCTTGTACCAAGGTAGAATAAATCATTCTTACTTATACAAAAGATCTCCAAACCACATAACAGCTTCTTTCCCTGCCAGCATGTATAAATCACTGTGGCCTGAAGAAGAGGTCAATTTCTTGAATGACAATCACAGGGAACATTCCATGTTGTAGTTGTGAGGGTCAAAAACATTGTTCTGGCTGTCAGGAGAATTAAAGTGACTTCTATTTTTGTCAGTTAGAGGGTGAGTTAAAACAATGTTGAAAGTTCAAGTACTTTAATTATATGTGGAATCGAGGTTTTGATATTTTCTATTTCTGTCAGTGCGACAGGTGTGGTCAATGTTGTGTAAAATAGAAATAAAGTGGTAAGAAGATGTCCTGTAAATTTATTTATGACATGAGATCGACTCATTGTCCTGAAGTCAGTGCGACCTGAGCAGTGAAATTACTGCAATAATTTTCATTTTTTTATTTTTCATGTGAGTGATTTGGACCGCTTGAAATGAAAAGGACAAAAATCTTGTTCTTCATGAGATGTGTAGTGTGTTATATGTGAGGGTCCTGCTTTGGCCTCGGTGAGGGCCAGCTGAGACCTGGTTTAGGGTCCTGTTCTGGAAGAAATGATACATATACAACTTTCAGACATAAAATTTTGTTCACATTGAAACATTAACATTTTGCTTGTGATACAGAATGAATTCCTGTAAGTCTTGGTCTGTAAAATATCTGATTACTCTTTTTTTATTAGCATTTCTACTACCCATAAATTATCTAGCAGTAACAGCATTTAAAGGTTAAAATCCATACATAAAAAAATCTTAATAAATATCATCAGCATATGCACCAATCTGACTTAAATTTTACCTTATTTTTCATGTGGTTGTACACTTTGTGAAGGTTAATGGCTCTGTCTGCTTCTTGCTTTGAGCGTTCTAAAAAAAAAAAAAATTATTATTATTATTATTATTATTATTATTAGTATTATTATTATTATAAGAATAAGCCATTTATTTGTCACCTGAAGGATAAATTACTTTTCCTTTTAATAATATAAATAAAATGTAATATATCGTACAGATTTTATGCATTGAGCATTAAAAAACAACAATTATTATCTAATATTTTTTCTAACTACATGCAAAGTTTTATACTATGTGTCCCCAGCTGCTTTAACCAGAAGGAGTCAGTGAGTGATGGAGGAGGCCGACTAAATGTAAAGATATTTTTTTTAAAAAACCCCGCTTTAAATAATGATTTTGTGGACATTTCTATCACATCAAATTTCCATTGGTAACTATGGTTTTAACCACATAAACATAAACATAAAATCATGGGAGACCAACTCCTGTGATTTTATGTTTCATACTATGTTTTCTGTCTTTCTTTCAGTAGACTTGCTGTAATTTCCTGGTGTGTGTCTGGCCTCTTCAAATAAAATGCAACATCAACTAGAGGAGTATTTTTCCTGAGGCTCTGCTCCGCATGAGGAGCAAGTGGCAGAATGAGCCTGAATGAGCAGAATGCTGCTGACAGATGTATTGTCTTTGGCTGTGGGCCCACAGCTTCCTGCTAAGTTCCTGTTGTGTAGTAATGACTCTGAAATAGTTGAACAACATCCAATTGGAATAGTTTGAGGACTATCTCTCTTTTCTCGTCTTCACATCGACTCCAAGGAAAGTGACCCAAACAGATTTGTGAAAATAAAGCAGCGACTGCTCTTTTCCTTTTTTAATCTTTTTTTGTGTGTGCAGTGGACCAAAAAAGATATTTTCCATAACTGGGCCTTTATGATGGGATGGCAGCAAATACAGCACAGCACATCAAGAATAGTAACACTGTGAAATATGAACATGACGGGGGTTAGATAAAGACATAGATCACCATAATTGGGAAAAGGTCATAGAAACTCATCACCTTTTTCATTAGTTTATTTTTGCTTTCATTGGGAAGGTCGAAGGCTGTCGTGTTCACATGATGTGGAAGGATGGTTCTGTGTATTTAGATTTGGTTTTATTGAGATTTTCATACGTATCCCTGCATACCAGTCATATCTCCACAAATTACATTATATAGATTCCTTGCGGCAAAACTTTTGTGATAGTGACAGAAACAGGCCACTTCTGGCTGCTCCCTCTAGTGGTAACTTTTCACAATTTTATTTAAGCCTTTACACAAGCTGTGCACACACTGTTGTAATAACGACGTTCTATAAGATGGAGCCTCATTATGATCATTGTAAATTTAATTGTAAATTGCTCTCAGTTGGTGACAAGACATTGTGCTCAGAATCTGATGTTCAGTTTACATCATATGGCTATCAGTCCAATTAGATGGATTAATGTGCAATATGGATAAAACTGATCAGAGCACCATTAGATCTATTGGCTAAATATTTATAGACGCTGCTCTTTTTAATGACCAAAACGTCTTGATACAACAGATGTTTCCCATATACAGGATTTAACTAAATGTATCTTTTGCGATGATGTAATCTCAAACTGTTTCAGGCCTCAGTGACAAGCATCTCCAACACTGTGTGGAGAACATTAAGCTGCTGTGACCTGCTGTAAATGTGAGACAGTCAGATGCCCGCCACCTTCAGTTCTGTGATATTCCTGGTTTGCCTGCTGCAGCCACTTCGTTTAAGTTCCAAATTTGTTATAAGGGTGTGATTGTGATGGCCTCTAGAATGATCTAGACTGTTTTAGATTGTTTCACGACTTCTTCTGAATCCAAGTCTTGGTGGACTCTGTGGTCTGCTTAGAATCATTGTCTTAAGAATCTTCCAGTGACAACAAAGCTTCAATTTCCTCATAGATGGAAACATTTCTTGATGGAATCCATCTGATGTTCAACATACCGCACATTTCCAGTGTGTTAGGTAGTAAAGCAGCCCTGCTGTCCTACACAGTACTAAGAATGTTCTTTTCAGCATCAGCTGATTCCTTCACCCCCAGACATACAACTTGGAGTTCAGGCATGGTGGACTTTTTGAACTAGATCTGACTAGAACAACAAAATGAACTTGGAGTTAGGACTTCATTCAGTCCTAAAAGTTAATCTAAACTAAGTCTAACACTGATAAAGTGTTTTAATGACATCAGATTTACAAATACATGCTCTCATGAGGGATGCTAGTCATTTTTGTCTGTGGAATTAAACTTTTTAATATTTGAACTATTCTCCTGTTAATTGGTTGCAGTTTAGAAAGAGCACATTTTGCTAAAAAAAAACAAAACTAGCATAGCAGCATTTTTATACTTGTAATCCTAGTTTGAAAAGTGAAGCCTTAACACCTAGTGAATATTGGAAATGCTCATGTTAAAATGTGATAACTGAACTGCTTTAACTGTCGCTTTGTTGGATGTTACATAATTGTGCATAGTCAACAATGTCATGATATGGAGGGATTTTTTTTAATGAGTTGATCACACATGGAAACCCTCTATTAACAAATATCTTGCTGTCCTCTACAACTGTTTCCTTTAATACACTCCAAAGCGTGGCATTATAATATTTAGACAAACAAGTATTTTATAAGGACTTTCCATCATGACATAAGTAAGAGACTTGCAGTCAGCTGGTTCAACCACCAACCCTCAATATGTTTTCAAAGAAAGAGTCTATTACGAACTGTAACATTGGTTATGTAACGTTGAGTTGGGTGCTATCCGGTGCACTTCATGCAGTCTTTGCAAACAATGACCTTCAACCGTTTGGTGGACGAATCAAATGGGACAGAAGCTCGACAAGTTTTTTCATCCAAAGCCAACAAAACTCAAATCGAATGTTGTGCACAAGTAAAAACTCTCTGACCTTAACAACACCTAAGTGACAACATGAAAGCCTTCCAGTTTTGATGATTCTGCAGCCAGCTGACATAAAGCAGCTCCAGTTTCTGTAATCAAGAGTACACAAATTGAGGCATTTCTTTGATTTACAACCATAAAAAACGTGTCCAATGCCTAAAACAATCATGAATCAGAGATAAATGTTTATTTACACTTACAACGTAGGAATTATTTGCGTGCACACCACTGTCCGTCACAGTATTATCGATTATGTGGAAAGAATCCAGTCTACAGTGTACAAGATGGTTAAACAGATTTGTGCTGCAAAGACACGATTTTGGAAGCAACTCCTGCTATTAAAATTATTATCAGATGAGCTTCACCCAGAGAGTATCGGTGGTGGACATCAATGATGATCAGCTGGGAGGTTTTTAAAGTGGAGAAAGAGGCCGTGATATTCTGTGGGACTGCTAATCTGCTAATCTCTTATTTATACTGTCTCGGGTCAATCGACTGGTTGGCTGGTTAATTTCTGATGATTTCTTATTCTGTACCTTCTGATATTTAAATATTGTTACAAAAAAAGCCCCAAACATTTCTGATTGGTCCGCACCTTTTGACATCATGGAGACAGGGCTAGAGCTGCTGAGGTGAAGCGCAAACCACTTAATGAATGGATGTCAATTTGCTCAGCAGGCGAAAAGGCTTCATAATCCTCATGTTCGATTTTAAAAAGATCAGATATTAACCCACACGAATTCATTCCAATCTCCCTCCCCTTTCATCCCCCTCATACTATTTTTTCATCAGCGTCGTGACAGTCAGCGTAAAGCCAAAACGGATGTGTTCACTACCGCGGGGGCAGGAGAGGTGAATGGTGATGGTGGGGGCATCCCTGATGATGCTGTAGGAGGATTATAGGACGGCTCTGCCACCTCCCTGCTAGATTATGACTTTAGGATTATGAGTCCATTCACCCAGAGGAAAAAACCCCCAGCATTTACATGACTTGTGGCACAACTATGACTTATTTAGATGGGAACCAGTCTACAGGAATCAGATGTACACTATTTAATAAAGGGCTAAGTTAGAAAGACGAGGGAGAAGGCCAGTGTGAGTAAGACCATAGATCAAAGCTAGTGCTTTGATCAATGACAGTAGGTGAGATCACTAGCTTTGATCTTTGGCCTACGCAAGTAGGGCATGGTAAAAGTTTGAGTTCAGGGGTGTCGCGGGTTGTTAATGGTTGTAGTTTAGCTATTTAGTTTTTCCTACAAATATTTTGAAGCTCATATAAAATATAAAAACATTTGAAAAGCAGCAAAAGCAAATGAAAATTTCAAAAACATATTTACTTTAGAAAATAGTTATTTTTTATCATTGACAGTGTGTCAATAAGTTTGATTTGGTATAATGAATCAGACTGTATGAATAAAATACACACACATTCATGAGTGTGTGTGGGTGTTTGAATTTGTGTGTGTGTAATCTGTGCGTGCAGCCAGAGGTCCAGTGATTAATGCTCATCTCTACTTCCTGCTGGATTAGTCTCTGGGCATCGTCACGACAACGGTGGGAGGATGTGACTCGGGACAGTGTCCCACCCCATCTCCTCTGTCTCGCTGCTTCACTCTGGATTGTCTTCATTTTTCCCTCCAGTGACAGAAGCATGGTTCTGGCTTTTT
Organism: Antennarius striatus; assembly: GCF_040054535.1. Taxonomy (NCBI): domain Eukaryota; kingdom Metazoa; phylum Chordata; class Actinopteri; order Lophiiformes; family Antennariidae; genus Antennarius; species Antennarius striatus. Next base: position 12,621,907 of record NC_090797.1, on the reverse strand, counting down.
TAAAAACACAACCTATGACTCCTGTTGGCAGATTGTGTGTTTGTTGTATTAGTGTTGTGATGTAGCTGTTGCATTTTATTCCAAAGAGAGGATTCATATAAAATACCTCCTGTAATTGGGTTATTTTAGACTGAACCAATGTGATACTCTAATGAGATTGTGCTGTTTGCTTGGGTCAAAAATATTTATAAATTTGAAAATCTGTTCATAATAGCCATTGGATAATAAGTAGATGAATACTTCATCATAAATGATGATGCTTGCAAATACGTTATTTTACAAAATATATTTTTTGTTACCCAATCATTCAGTATGTTTAACGTATTTATCTTACACTATGGCATCTTTCTCTACATGGTCACATGATTCTAAAATCTTTTTGGTGTTCCTGCTGTGTCTGTTCATGTGGACAAGTGCAGTGCACTGTAAACGGGCTTTTGGTTCCATCTTATCCTAGGGATAATACGTTGGCCCGGAGGAGCTATGAAAGGCACATTTTATTTTTAATTTTATTTCTTAACACTGGTAATACTTTTTTGTAACAAAAAGAAGCCACAGGCATCAAAAACAACTTGTGAAGATCTCATGTGGTGTGAGATGTTTGCATGTCTAAGTGAGATGGACCTCAAGTCTTCAGATTTAGAAAGCTGTCATGGTATAAAAAGCTCTAGCAGTCTGGAAGGAGACAGAATTACACAACAGAGAGCAGTCAAGGCATCCTGAGGCACAAGGAAACTCCACAAACAAACCGAATCTGAATTTAAGAGAATGGTTTGACTAATTGTATAACCATAAGCCTTGTTGATAGCATCATGAGATTTGATCAGTTGATAACAGTCTTATTATAAGTTCACATTGCTGCTCCCATTCATTTTTGTACATAGGACTGTTAGGACTAGAAAGTTTTTAGTTTAGTGTTAGCATTTATCTTCATAATCTTTGTGAAACTACATACCATTCACCTTTGTGCTTTTATTGTCCCTTTGGCGCAATGGGTACCTCACGGCAAGAGGGTTCTTGGTTCTATTCCACCTGCAACCCAGATTCAGATTAGAGACGATTACAAGTGTTTTGTAAATTCTTATTATTAACCACAACAACAATAACTGAAATAATAATAATAATAATAATAATAATAAAAAAACCAATAACAATAATAATAATAATAATAATAATAATAATAATAATAATAATAATAATAATAATAATAATAATAATAATAATAATAATAATAATAATAATAATAATATTTTATTACTTATTTATTGTTTATTTTTTGCAACATAAGGATGTTTGTGGAGTAGTTGCACATGAGAAACTGGCCTGTAATGAGAAAAATAAGAACCACATCGTTGCTTTAGAAAGCAGCAGTAATGTGTTGACACAGACCGCTCAATTAATTTGTGTTACGCGATAAATGTCAATAGTGTTACAACAAATTGTAAAGTAAAATTTTTTAATTCAACATTTTTATTATTCACAAAACCTGTTTTCAGACAAAACACGCACACACGTATACACACGTATACACACGTACACACACACACACACACACACACACACACACACACACACACACACACACACACACACACACACACACACACACACACACACACACACACACACACACACACAAAAGCAGGACTTTGCTTGACAGTATGAGTGTGTGTGCAGGAAAAAGGTTCTCTGTTCATATTCTGATTACATAACAAGAAAATGTTTGAGATTCATATGACAAAGTGTTAGGCCCCATTAAGTCACAGAACAACAAAGCATTTGGCATCAATAGCTGGATACCAAAATCCATCTCAGTGCATTTTCATAAACACTTCCCAAAAGTCCTTTCATGCAATTTGTGAACTGACGTCACCTGACAAGCTCTGTCTCTCTGATTCTGTAGTTATGGGGAATTTATGTCTTTGTGCATAATAACACTGTTGTCATTGTAAAACAGTCGTCTTTTCTGTTAATTCAGAGACAGCCTGTAATCCAAAGACTTTGATGCTTTGATGAAAGAGACTCATAGTTCATTTGTGCTCCACAGCACTGGGTTGGACGATGAAAAGCATGTAGATCAGGGGCGTCAAACTCATCTTCACTGAGGGCCACATCAGCATAATTGAGGGGTTTCCTCCTCAATGGGGGAGTTTTGCCCCCGCCGCTGTCGCTTATGCTTGCTCTGGAGGGTTCTCTTGGGGTTTTTTTGTCTGTTAAAGAACTTTGAAATGTTTGCTGATGTGATTAAGCACTAAGGTTGATTGATCGATTGATAATGGCTGTCCTCAGAGGGCCAGATGTAACTTATAAATGTAACTCAATGTAATGTAAAATAAATGTAACTACTCCTTAATAATTCTGAATTTATTACTTATTCAGTTTAAAAACATTTCGGTTGCACAGAAAAAATATGTTTTTTTGTTATAACATAAAACCTTTTAATTTGTCAGATTACTAAACCCACAGAACTCCATCAATCAAGGATCAAACTATCCGAAAAATAACATCAAGCATTAGGAGATTAACTTTGTTCAAAACCTTTTTGTCAGAGTTAAAATGGGCTTGTGGGAAATGTAGTTTCAGGTCAAAATACGCATTTGACCTATTTATTTTTCAAAATTAAATTTCAATTTCAATAACTCAATGAGGAATTTGGCGGAAACTTCTTCAGCTTATTTAATTTCTTGCCAAGAGTTTGAAGAAAAAATCAATATGATCCTCATATTTGTCTTGCAAATATGAAACTCTGCTAAGTTTCTTATGTTAGCTTAAAGTGGAGACTGGTAATAGGCGGAAACGGTGTGTGTGTGTGTGTGTGTGTGTGTGTGTGTGTGTGTGTGTGTGTGTGTGTGTGTGTGTGTGTGTGTATGCTGTATTTATGAGTATATTTTTGCATAGATTAAACTAGATTTAAAGAGTAAAGTGTTAATATTATAATTTTGATCAAAACAGATAACATACTGATGTATTTACTGATGAATCTCTTTATGTAACTAATGGCATGAGAGATTAAATACCAACACACACACACACACACGCTTACATTTCCTGCCACCTCTTCACATAGGAATCAGTGGACACACTGCGTTGCTTTGACACAGTCAGATAGGAAGCAGCAGAATGACCCCGCACCGGTCATCGACATGGGAAAGAATTTAGTAGCTCTTCCCAGCATGTATAACTCACTTTCCCATGTGTCAATTTTTGATTCACCCAATAGCCGAGGAACGCTTGAGGGCACTCATGTATCTAATGTATCAGGATAAACCTGAGAAAACCTCATGCCTTTAATGATTACGCGTGATATTTTCCGTGTTGGTATGATTGTGTAGTTGGTAATAATCCATTGTAAAATACAGACTTTTAATTTAAGATATTATTCTCCTGTTTCATATCACAGCAATAATTTGATGTGGATTCCAGATGCTTTTGTCAAGAGAGGGAAGACTAACTTTAGCTCTTGGTCCCGTGGCTTCCTAAGCTACACTAATATTCCTCTCCAGAGAGTTGCACTTTGTTATGTTGTGGAGAACGGGCTACTGTGTTACACACTTACACAGATGTTCATGGTTTTCTGGTTGCTGTAAGGGTATATGTTCATGGTTTACAGAATTAAAGGGTCACAGTCTTTCTTGCAAGCTGGAAAATACATATTAGATGGAAAAACTACAAAATTAGTGGACAACTAGGTTACGAAATCTCAAACTTCTCTTACCAACTAGAAAGTTGAAGATTGTACTTGTGATTTTGCCTCGATGTTTCGGGCACTTACATCATGAGGATGATCTGAAGCTATAATGCAATCCATCCTGGAATATGAATATGAGCATCCCAACATTAATATATATACCGTAGGTTATAAATGCATCCTTGTTATAAAAATAATGTTTTTGTGTAAGTTTTTCCAAATTTTATTTTAGCCTCCAGTGTTAACGAGAAAGAAATTGTCTGGTGGTTTTCACAAGAGACGGATGTTCACAATCCTCTTAGAGTTTTATTGTCTCAAAGCCATTCTTAGTTTATTTGTTATGATAATGAACCTTTTTTCTTCAGATTTTACCCATACTGAATTTCCCATATGCATCAAATAAAATCTGAACTGCTAGCACGAAAGGGAAAAAAAACCCCAAATGATCTATTAAATGAGGGCTCTATTAGAAGTGAATGTTTCTAGAAACAGATGAATGTGGATTCAGAGGTCGGCAACTTTATTACGATTGAAAACTGAACCAATTTCTACAGGTTTTATGGTTCAGGGATGTTTGAGGCAGGAATGCATCAGACTGGGATGTACTGAACTTGTTCCCGCTTGAACTGTAACATTAACCCGTAACATGAATAACTGCACGTGATAACATGTGTAAAACTTTTACATTTAGACAGTAAAGGGAAAGCCATCAAAGCTGGATGAGGGGAATTTAAAGTCAGCAAGCCTTTAAATAGAACCAGTGCTCTCTGTCTCGTTCTCTCTCTCCATCCATGATTTGTTCATCACACACAGTTTTGACATTGCTATTCTCCAGCGGTCCTAACACTTCACGTCATCTTCATCACCTCACTCTTCCTCCATCATGCTGTACATGGAGAATTTAATGGGGAAACTTTAACAAACAGGACAGCAGTTGTAATAAAAAATAAATGCAGCATTCTGTCGATTTACTATGAAGAGGGAAAACTTGGCAACACAAATACTCATGTTAGGAACTGTATTTATTACAGCTAGGTTGGTTTTCTTCTTTTTTTCTTATAATAAACACACATTTATACTGGGTGACATTTCTGTCAGGAAAGCCAATAAGAAACAATATACCTTTGTTATATTGAATATAACAAAGCACCCTGAGTTATTCTCACAAATACAACTTTTAAGACTTTAACTGTTTACTACATTAAACCACCTACATCTTAGCGTCATTTTAATACACGTAAAGTTTCAATCGGTGGACGTCAAATTGCTGCATCAGTTGTTTCTGCAGCCATTTATTCACTACTCGTGTTTTACACCCAGCTATACCTAACGGTAGGGATAAAGGATTATAAATCAGTACAATGAAGAGATATGATGTGATAATGTTTTTAGAAACGATTCGTTCTTCAGCGGGTTGTGTGTGGTGGGGGGATGTGGAGTGCTTCCCCTCAGCCTCTTTGTACATCATTGTGGAAATAATTCATGTCGTGTCTGTCTTCCGACATGTCTGGGAAAAGAGGAGATGAGAGGAGGGCAACAAAGAGGGGATGACGGAGAGAGAGAGAGAGAGAGAGAGAGAGAGAGAGAAGGATGGGTGGAGGGAAAGAGTGACAGAGAAAAGAGCGTGAGTGGAATGAAGAGGGACTTGTCAAAACTTGGCCCCCTTCGCCTCGTTGGCTGCTTTTAGCATTCCGCTCTCGCTCAGGGCGGCGTGTCAGCATTTACGTACGCTTGCATGCCTGAAGACTCAACTCGTCGCTAATTCATATCCACTGCTGTTGAAAATGGTTTTGAGCAGAGAGAAAACCTTGAGAATAACAGAATTAAAAATGACAGCTCTAAATATTCTTTAAATTGATCCGAGATCTAAAACAACCCATAATGTCTCTCACACACTTACTCTACAGCTCTGTTTGCAAAGGCGATTTGCAGCTTTGACTCTGACGTCTGCAAGAAAATATTATTTCTTTCCAGTTTGAGCAGAAATTGTTAAAAGAAACCCCTGAAACCATCTAGAGATTATAAGGAGGTCCTCTCATGTCAACTGTGAAATATTTCAGGGACTCTCTTGGCATTTCATTTCTACAGGTATCTTTTCATCAGTGCGTCAGCTGATGCTCAGAGTCCCTGTGTTCGTTCTGTTAGGTCAGAATGTGTCTTTTATGTTCATGAAGAAAGGAAGTCCTCTTTCAGGGACTCCAGCGTTACACAATCACATTTGTGCATCGGCCCAGAGCAGACAAACCAAACATCGGCTGTAAAGAGGAGCTTTTTTTTTTACAAATTTCACCTTTTCAGCTTTGACTTCAGGGGCGGTGAGATGAAAGAGGTTCAGTTTCCTCGGCTATGTAAACCTCTCTGCTGGACGCCACTGAACCTGAGCCGCTGGACCTTAAAGGCCTGTTTGAACCCTTCTATGGCTCTTCTAACCCCTTTAAAGTTCCAAGTATAACCCCCCAAACCCCAAAACAAAACAACTCCTCCCAATTCACTTTAAGGCTACCCCTGGTGTTGTGGGCAGAGCTACAACAGGAGGAGTGCAAAATAAAATAAATAATTAAAAAAACGCAAAACTTTCTGCAGCTCTTCATAGCGATGAGGAGGTTCTCAGCTCTAATCCCATTAAACCCAGTTTAAGGGAGGAATGTGAGGGATGAGTGGTGTTTGATGTATAACATAATGGAGCAAAATCACCATAGGGTGAATCTATAGGGGCATGATACTACACATTAGATTAAAAAAAGAATAGTTTCATGTTACTGTCAAAGAAAATTACATGGCTCTTCTTACAGGCTGTGTGTGTGAGTGTGTGACTGAGTGAGTGTGTGTGCGTATTGAGTCTTGAATTAGAATGGAACTTTTGTCTAATTATAGGTTGGTTATTTCATGCATATTTAAATAGTCTGTTACTGCGTGTAACTTTTTTCTCTTTTAGTGTAGTGTATGTCTGTTGAATTGTCTTATTTTATAATATTTTATATTTTGGATACATGCAGCAGAGTTAGACATGATATGGAGATGGTAGTCAGCAGCAACAATAGAAGATTCACTCTGCCGTTCTGGTCCTAACAGTCCAGTCTGGGATGCAAATTCAGTAATTGAACCAGGTTGCTCTTTTATGTGTGTGTGCACATGTGTGTGCACCTGTGTGTGCATGTGTGTATGTGTGCGTGTGTGTGTGTGTGTGTCTGGGGTTACAGCCTGTCTTGTTCTGAATCAGGGATGTGGAAGAGGAGGAAGGGTTCACCTCCTGGGAAAACAAAGAGGGAGAGAAGGAGATTACAGAAGGAGAGGGAGACGAGAGTTTCTGTGACAAACTGAGCTGAGCTGCGGGAGGGTCAAATGTGGAAGTTTGGACAGTGGAGAAAAATGGAAGGTGAAATGGAAAATTAAAAGAATATCGTTGTGCTACCTTTGAGATCTAGTAGTTTGAAGGTGTCAATGATGGATCAACATATCCCTGACCTGAGGTGGGATGTAAATCTAGTTATTCCCATGTTTCTCATCTTGTTTTCTGACAGGTGATTTCACTGGTAATCAATTACATTTTTATATCTACTTTATATGTTTATATTTGACCAGAAAAATACCTACAAACTGCAAAAAAAAAGTTGGGGATCTCCATTTGGAAGAACATGTGCACAATTCCCACATAGTTTTTACCTACAGTCCTGATTTTATATAGAGTATGTTGCATCACTATTTACTGAGGAGAATTTAACTGTTGATGATCAGTTTCAATTCCACTGATACTTTTTGGACTTAGTAGAGATTGTAGGTTGTAGTGTCACACTTCTGGAATGTTACCTCAGCTATGCTAATAAGATCAGCATCTCTCTATTGTGATCAATGTCAACCTCTTGTGATCAATATCTCTCTCCTGCAGAAGAAGAAAAGCACATCCATCTGTCTCCTTAGTATTTTTCAGTAATGCTGACTTTAATAAGATAAACTAATTTGTAATATTCTCAAACATTTTCAGAAAAAAATGTCAATAATAATAATAATAATAATAATAATAATAATAATAACAATAACAATAACAATAACAATAATAATAATAATAATAATAATAATAATAATAAGAGTGACATTGACATATGAGGTAAGATGTTATCTACGCAGTGGAAGAGAACTGTGTTCTGGCACAAGGTCATCAAATGCTGATAAGACATATTATTCAACAGCTTTTATCCCATCACATTTTTTTCTGATAAATATTTTGCCAAAAACCACATGGAGAATATTTTACGTGTTGTGAGACGTCCAAATCTGAGGTTTCTGTCACGCAGTCTGTTTTTAAAAGCAACCAGAGCCAACAGATTATACACACCACACAGCAGATGATAACACACAGCTCATATAGATTCACGGATAAAATCTCTGCTATTTAGATCCTTTTAAGTCACATGTTGCATTATTAAACACTCATAACCACAAATTGCATGTTGTTGCAGACCAACAACATGGTCCAGAGTCACTGAGCAGAAACTAAAGGCCCCCAAAGAAATCAGGGAAAAACAGGACTGGTCTTTTTGTGTCCATTCATTTCCTTGTATGGGTTGTATAAGTTGAACATAACTCAGCGAAAATGAGGTGCCAGTGTGTCTGCTTTTGACAGATGAACCTTTTCGATGACACGTATCTGGTTTTCATCATTTCTGCTGCAGTGTGAGCCTGAGCAAAGCCTCGCTGGAGAAACGAGGGTGAAATGTCAAGAGAAAGGAGCAGCTGGTCGAATCATCGGCAGGAGAATCCCAAGGAGATGAGAACCGTCAGGAATACGACATGTTCACACGGAGCAGGGGGATGGACGACGCGTGTCTTCTCATGATTGGACAAAATCTTAGTTTTGTTAACAAAACCATATTCAAAAATTTTTTAAATTTTTTTTTCATTTCTTAAAATGAGGTCATGATGATTGAACTGTCACTAAATTGTTTTATCATAGCTGTTTATTTTGGAGATCAAATGCCACGGCAGATTTTTTTTTTCTTCTGAATTACAACCCATATATAGTTTAATGTCTTGATGTGTTCCTTAAACTGACGTTTTCAGGCCAGATGTTTTCTGAAAAAAGCTGCATTCTCAACCATTCGACCTGTTTTTATGTGACATTCAAGACAAACACAGTTTACAAGTGTTCCTAGAAAGCGTTCACTGTTCCCGGTTAAACAGGAAGTTGTTACGAAGCTTTTACGCTGTATCGCTCAATAAACACTCAATGCATAATTTACCGTCTTTGCCACCGTTCTCTAAAGAACACCACAATCGTTTCAATCAGTTTCTTGTTTTCCACTGGTTTGCAGCGATAGATCAATCAACGGGGGCCAGCTTGTCATTGGTCCATTACTGCGTGTTGAGGTGGTCGCAAACTGAAGCCATTTGTCAAGCTTGTGATGTTTGATGTTTGACCACGTTCACTTCAGCAGCATATGGTGTGACTGCTTTGTGTTTGTTTCCCTGTCATCATGTAGATGCAGTGCTTTTCAAATCATCGGCGTTCACATGATGTTCCTCTGGGCCTCACTTTTCGTTCACCCCCGCATGTTAAATCATGCAGTCACTTCAGGGATGTTGAGAGTCTGATGCGAGGGATGAAAGTAATAGATTTTCAAACTGGTGGATTTTTAACTTGCAGATAACTGAGGTCTGAACTTTCTTATTTCAGGTAAAACCCATCAGAGGTAAATTAGAAATGACTTTCTGTTGCGTGAGGCCTGGTGCGTGACTGAGTTTACTGACTGCTGACTTACTGATTTAACAACCTCCAATCTCTGTCTGTAGACAAAAACAACGCCGTCATTTGTTTGTTAATACAAATCTCATATCTTACAATGTCACGATATGATAAAAAAGGTTGTAGTTTCATTTAACGGTGGATTATCATGTTAATAATTAATAAACACCTTAACAGGGTAATACAAAGTAATAAAAACCCAGTGAAAATGAGGAAACATTTTATTTATTATTTGGAATAAAAATATTCCATGTCAATAAATTAACAATATCAATAAAAAATTTTTTATATCAGCTCAGATTATTAAAGCATCATCACAGTGACATTAATCGCATAATATTTTAATAATAATGAGTTGATGTGAATGCATGAATACTTGATTTTTTCCTACATACTGTACGTGTGTTTTAAAACATAGCATTGATAGAAATAGAGATGTGTGGAGGAGTTTGGGTTTGATGAGCAGTTCAGAGAAATGTGGAAGACTAAATAAAGACTAAATAAAGTTCATTGCATTTCATTTCAAGACTATTGTGAGATGCGGGAGTTGTTTTTTGCGAGTGTGTTCTTCCCATTCTCGGGTTCATACAGAGTCCCTGAATCATGTCTCCTTAAAATAACTGCAAAGTGAGAGAAAACCTCAAGGAATTCAATATACAGGAGACAATATCCTGTTTCATTCCGACTTTAATTGTGCTGTCCTATTACTACTATACAATGAGAGTAAAACTAATACTTAACCAAAAAATAACTATAATTGAGAGACACTTTTACAAATAAATCTGTGTGTTCACTGTTGTTTGCTGAAAAGATCCAGATTTAAATGATTTTGATTTTATCAACACAGATATATTGCCATATATATTGATAAATATAATGCTGCTTTTTTCCCCAATAGACATTAAACTTGTAAAGCTAAATTTTGGCCACTTAAACAAACTTAATATGATAAACCTGTTAGGAGCCACCTGGTTATTTTCCTCTTATTCAGATTATGCCTCTCATCGGAACATTTCAATCCGTGAATTTATATTGTCCAGAGTGTTTAGCACTACATAAAGAAATACAAATTTTTACCTTTCGTAATTATAAAAAAGAACAGTTCAAACGTTTAGACTGGCATTTCAATGGTGAGAAAGAGAGAGGAAGGGATGAATTGAGTATTTCAATTCACAATGCCTCATCTGCTTTATCTCTGTTAAGGACTAGTGTTGCTGCTGTGTATCAGTGTGTGTCAGTGTGTGTCTGTGTGTGTCTGTGTGTGTCTGCGAGCTCATGATCATCCCTTCACTGTCTGCTCAGGCTCCTGACTCCATCTCAATGCTTCTCTCATCACCTCTAGCTCCGCACTCTTTATGTCACAGCGAGTAGCTGACATCATTCAGATGTGTATCAATTAATTAAATCTTTCCATGGACCTACTGGTAATTTAATACAGTCACAACCACCACATGGTTCATCTCTCATGAGGGTTAAGGTCAGAGGTATCTTGTTGTCATATGCTGATAGCGATCATACATGAGAATCACTTTGTTGTCTCAACACAGTGAGACAGAGGTTGTCGTTGTGACTTTGGTGCAGAGAGACCAGCTTGTTCAAATACAAATAGACATTTGTGTTGTGTAAGGTTACAGACACAAGACGGACTCTTGAAAGCCAAATATAGAGGATGTCTCTCCAGGATGATCAATATGACGGAATGTTCTCTGCTGTAAATAAACTCCAATGGAGAGTTTTGGACACTCAAGTCCTCAGAAATGAGTGGGTGGTACAGGCGTCGCGATCTACACGTCATTATCATGGCTCAATTCATATCTTGCAATTCCATATTATTAAGGCATGCCTTTTGAGAGTTAATAATAAGTAGACAGATCTATGATGATGTATTAGACTTACAATGATGAATGTATGTTCACTTAATTTCTTTTGTCATGTTGGGTTTTGTTTCATGTCAGATTACAGTTTTGTTTAAATTGTTTTCTTTCATCTATTATAGACTGACTGCCACTGCTGAAACTCCATTGTTTCTTGTCATTGTTTTATTTTCTTATTTAGTTGGTTAGTTTAGTTTGTTCTTCTGTACTTTCAGTGATTCTCTCTTTTTTTTAAAATTAATTCAGTATCATTTTCCTCCCATATTAATTGGTCTCTACTAGTCCCTTCTGGGCTTGTATTCATCTTTCCCCAATACTATCATAACGGACCTTGGCAGAGGTCTTTCTGTTTTTTTTAAAACAAATTTTAATCCCTTTGTTTCGCATGATTGCTCACCCCAGCTCTAAATTTATGTTCTATAAATATGGCCATACAATGGACAATTCCTTAAATTCAATGCAGCACAACATCAACAAATATCTTCTTGTTCAAATATAATGAACGCATGCTTCCTCACACCAACAGAAAGACAAGCCATTCTAATTGTATATCAGTCATCCTTTTGAATGCACGGCTTAAAAGGAACTGACATGGATAAGTGTGAAGGATTCACATTTACACACACTTTGTTCACACCCAAGTTAGACTGAGGAAACTGTACGGGGAACAGGGTGGTGTTGGAAAAAACTTGCTGAGTAAATAATGCTTCAAAGGATACGTGATGATGTGATGTAAAAACTGTCAATTGAAGCTAGTATGGATCTAATCAGCTGCTTGCAGCTGCAATGGAAAAGCCTAAAACTGCTGCAAGTGGAGGGAAAAGGATGGTGCAAAGAAAATAAACTCTGTGAAAAGTGCTTATTGAAAATACTGCAGATTATCTCCCATCAAAACACAGCAGTGAGCTCAGCGTGACAGATGAGAAATCACAGAGAAAACATTGGGGTCTGATGAAAGTGCAGTGAAGATGCTTATCGACTTAGTCACCAGATGTATTATGTGAATTCATCACACACTCACACACATTAGCAGTTACTGTTTATGGGTGGTTGAAGATTTCAACCAACCATACGCAGGTCCAGTTGATTCTTTTTGGCTCTTCAATTAATTCAGGCTACTTAGTTCTTATTCTTCTGCTGCTAAAAAAATTAAATTAAATTAAACACCCCCCCCCCAAAATAAATAAATAAATAAATAATATATATATATATATATATATATATATATATATATATATATATATATATATATATATATATATATATATATATATATATATATATATATATATATATATATATATTTATATATATATATATATATATATATATATAAATAAATAAAAATAAAAATGTAATTTAATTTATAAGCTGATCAGAACTGAAGGGGTTGACCTACCAGGAGGCAGGATAGAAGACATCAAGGACAGCTACAAATACCTTGGAATCCCACAAGCTAATGGCAATCATGAGGAAGCTGCAAGGAAGTCATCCACAGCCAAATACCTCCAGAGAGTAAGGCAAGTCAGTTGAATGGCAAGAACAAGGTCCGAGCCATCAACATGTATGCACTGCCAGTCATCACATACCTCGCTGGGATCATAAGCTGGCCAAAGCAGGAGATAGAATCCACAGATAACAAGACGAGAAAGCTCCTCACACATGCATGGAGGGTTTCACCCCAAGTCCAGCATCCTGAGGCTGTACAGCGGAAAGAGGGAGGCCGAGGACTAGTGAGCATCAGGGCCACTGTCCAGGATGAGACATCAAAAATCCAAGAGTACATCAGGAAGATGGCCCCAACAGATGAACTGCTCAGTGAATGCCTTAGACAGCAGAAACCTGAGGAGGAAGAGGAGGAGGAGACAACATGGAGGGACAAGCCCCTACACAGCATGTACCACTGTCAGATAGAGGAAGTGGCTGATATCAAGAAGACCTACCAATGGCTGAATAAAGCTGGACTGACAGACAGCACAGAGGCACTGATCATGGCAGCACAAGAACAGGCCCTAAGTACAAGGGCAATAGAGGCCAATATCTACCACAGTAGATCTGACCCAAGGTGCAGGCTATGTAAAGAAGCCCCAGAGTCAGTCCAGCATGTGGTAGCAGGGTGTAAGATGCTCGCCAGCTCAGCATACATGGAAAGGCACAACCAAGTAGCTGTGATAGTGTACAGGAACATCTGTACCCAGTATGGACTAGAAGTACCCAAATCCCAATGGGACATACCACCGAAGGTGATTGAGAACGACAAAGCTAAGATCCTGTGGGACTTCAGCTTCCAGACCGACAAACAGCTACTGGCTAACAAACCGGACATAGTGGTGATGGACAAAGAGCAGAAGAGAGCAGTGGTGATAGATGTGGCGATTCCAGCTGACGCCAACATCAGGAGGAAGGAACACGAAAAGATTGAGAAATATCAAGGGTTGAAAGAACAGCTGGAACAGATGTGGAAGGTCAAGGTTAATGTGGTCCCCGTGGTAGTAGCAGCACTTGGGGCAGTGACCCCCACACTGGAAGAGTGGCTCCAGCAGATTCCTGGAACAACATCTGAAGCCTCAGTCCAGAAGAGCGCAGTCCTAGGAACAGCTAAGATACTGACAGAACCCTCAGACTCCCAGGCCTCTGGTAGAGGACCCGAGCTTGAGGATGAGGATATATATACACGTAATATTATCTTAAATCTAAAAAAATACACTGATAAAATGTATCAAAGGAACTGTATGCATTGAAATAAACATAGAACCTTACAACCAGTCTGTGCATTCACTCAGAAAATGAATTACATCTTGCAGATGTGATTTAACATCAATTCAGATTTATCTACAGTAAAGTTAAACTGTATTCTCTTCATTTTATATAAAGCAAATAAAAACTACAATTCAACTGAAACTGTTTCTGTCTGAGTCAGATGTCGCTGCTACAGCTTCTGGGTATTGTTCAGGTTGCGTCTCAGGCACATTCATCCGCCCAGTTGGGACGGATGAATGGAACAGAGTCAGTGTTAATGTTGTTGGTAACATCTGGGATTTATATATTGTGATAATTCCGACTGCTTTGAAAAATGCATCTGTCACAATGAAAAGGTCTAACTATAGCTTTCATTCAGAATATGGAATGTAAGAGATAACGCTCATTAACATTTGTGCAGATCATCACTGCAGGCTTTTTTATGTGAATGCATGTAGGTTCTTTTTGTAGGTTAAATGAATCAATATTTATTGTGGATTTACTGTGACTGTATATTGATGATTCTCCCTTTCATGTCCAATCATCAGAATCTGACCCAAGCTGTTTTAATAATAGTTCTCTCGAAATTCTAGCGCTTTACAAATAACGGTTAACATGTGGGTCATTAATTCATCAGTCGGTGTTGATCACCTCGAGTTCAGAGCAGATAAATGCATCATGTTCCCAGGAGTAATACACTCTGGGTGTCGGCTCCAACCCCGTGACCCCTCTTACAGCCTGAGAGTAAGTTTCCTGCTCCCTCTAACCCCCCCAGCAGGTGAAAGCGTAGACGAAATGAAAGGCTGTTCAGCTCTTTTCTTCTTCAGGAGGACGTTCCTCTCTTTCTCCGCTACGGTATCACTTTTCTCTGTTCTGTAGAATCATGCAGTTTTTTTTCCCAGCATACACTGCAGCAACTTTGTAGAGAAGTTTTCCATTGATTCAGTGTTTCTTTCTTTCGTCCCTTACTGTCAAGAATTTGATGGTAAATGTCATAGCATACACATTTTATTGTTACAGGGCTTCATTTCATACTGACTCCTGTACTCTGACGTCATGTGACCAGAGCCACAGCTCCACTTTTCTGCAGGTTATTTTATGGTTTGGTACCTCATCAGCTTAGTTGCACACCATGTGAAACTGCTATCTCCAACAAACTGAAAAAAAAAGAAAAGTTTTATAACAATTTGGTATAAGGGTAAATTTTAAAGCCTTCGATGACAAGCTCAGCTAAAACTGCACACTGGATCAAACTGAAGCAAATGCTTATGTGACTGGTTTTTGGTTTTGCTCTGCTGGTCCTGGGGCGCTTTGCCTCACAGAGAGACCAACGTTAGCTCACTTAGCGAACGCCTTATTTTAATGATTAAAATCTAACTCATTATCTACTTTTCTGCAGTAGAAAGAGGCATCGCTTGCAGTCTGAGTGTTGAGGTTGATTACTGATGTGTAATTTCAACCCTTCAGCACACTTAAACACGGTGACATCGCTTCATACTTACCCACGCAATACAACATTATTTGATGCTTTTTTTAGCACAATGGCCTCATGTCACACTGTCAGGCTCCCCTCAGGGTGACACCCCACCCAACCGCACCCTGCAACAGACCCCAGACGGACAGCATCACTCACCCCGAGGTGACACGCAGTCCAATGGGACAAAACAACAGGTGCCTCATGTGCGATCGCGCCTCAAACAGTTTGGTTTCTGTCACTGCGTGACCTTTAAACCTCACACTGGACCAAAAGAAATCTATTTTGAGGGAAAATTGGCGACTCCAAATGGTATCACCATATTTTTAAAAACCCTGTTTTGACCAACAGGCTGCAGAAAACCCCATGATTTAGTTCCCACAATACTGACCAACCCTAAAAATAACTTAACCCTCGAGAACTGTTTGGTGCAAAAATGGACATTTTTGTTGTTTTTATGTGTTTCTCTCCCAATAAATCAGTCAATTGAAAGGCTAAATATATGAAATTTTGCTGGTAATTTTCTTTAAACTTTATTTTCTAAATTCCTTAATGCCTGTCATTGGAAGAGTATAGAATAGCAGATTTTCACTGTGTATACACATTACCTGATTGGGCCAAAAATGCTCCCATTGACTCCCATTATAACCACATATGTTTCATATACCATAAGCATATACAGTATATACAGTATGTGTGTGTGTGTGTGTGTATATATATATATATATATATATATATATATATATATATATATATATATATATATATATAAAAATAATATCTTTATATATTATATGTATATTATATATATTACTTTATACAATAATGCTGACATGTTTTTATGAAACTAGATCTTCATTGTTTGCAGCAAGACAATGACCCCAAAAATCACCCCCCAACCCAGAAACAGACCCACTGTCTGTCTTCACACACCTGCAAAAACATTCATCCAATAGTTGTAATATCTTTATCAGAAGTATTAAACTGTGCACTAACTTGGAAATATTCCATATTTTGTATGTTTTCCCATTGGAAGAAAACAGGGTTCTAATGGCAAATTCCATATCAACATATATAATACTAAAAAAATATATAATAAACTTTATATCTATGGATAGGGAAAATAATGGAAATGATCTGATGCATTGAAAGAATTTTTTTTTTCTGTATTACTTTTTTTTTTGTACACGTTTATGAGACGGCTCTTTGTGGAGCCGATTAGGTAATGTGTATAGCCATTTTAATCGATTTTAAAGGGTTAATTAATACACGTTTCTAAGTTGCTAGTTTGAGGTCAGAGTTTGAGGCAGCCAGTAAAGGCTGCTCTCCTGGACGATACAGACTATTGTGTGAAAAGAATAAAGCAGGTAGAGAGGTGAGTATCTCTGAGTCGTTCTCTAACTTTAAGTGTCCAGAAGTACAACAGAGACTTTTTCCATATGCATTACACCCTTCCTGCCTGCATCTAACCTCTAATGCCAGTTGCTTGCTGTTTAAATGCTTTTAAATTCCCACTTAATTCTCAACAGGCAACACCCTTTTCCTCTCTATTGTATGCTTTCCCTGTTCTCAGAGTATACTTTATGACCTTACCTCCGTCAGACTCGGTGTCTATGTATAAAAGCATGCTAGTGTGTGTTTGTGATGATGCAGATATTGGTGCAATTCATGGCAGTATGAAGCAGTAGGGTGGATTTTTTATTGTTCAGTGTTTCCTTTAATTTATAAGTCAGACTCTCATTTTCCCAAGAGGTTTAAACGCAACTGAGTATTTTACCATCAGATTGTATGTGGTTAACGTGCTTACACACTCAAACTGGAAATGTTCAGGAAGAAAGTCATTTGAGACAGATTAAAATCACCCAGAGCCACAACTGTGAGGCCCTCAAGTGTTATTCTGATGAGACCTGAAAGAATCATCAACGTTCTACCCATGATTCCATCTGAGTACATTTTCATTAAACAAAAAAGAATTTAATATTTCTATATTTGCCTGATTTTGCTTTTCTACATAAGTAAACCATAAATCATTGTAATTGTAATGTCAGGACTCTACTCATGCCTTTTAATTGAAGCCCATTAATACCTCCTGATTTGTAAGTCTGATAGAAATATCTTTCTTTCACATTATATTTATTTATTTAGTCACATGAATTAATTTGATCATGAATTTTCAGATAAAACATGTTTATGAAGATTGATGCAGTACTATGGACTAAACAGCTAGCAGTATAATTCAGAACATAGCGTTTTATAAAATGAAGGTCAGGTTTCAATCACTGTTTATTTGACGATTCCAATGATATTATGTAGTTCAAAGACATTTGGAAAGAGAAGTTGTGGTTACATTTTGGGGGGGGGAGTATAATATATAATAATGAATATGATATTTTTTATAGATATATTGTACTCGTAATTTGTTTTATTTCAATTGCAGGATTTATGCTTTTAAATTGCAGAATTCCTTCACTCACTCAAGCGGAGAACCTTTTCCATCACTGCTGCTACAAGACAGCTACTTTTTTTTACTGCTTTGCTCTCACCAAATTTAATTATGAACATTATGTTCCACTTTTTTTTTTTTTTAACTTAAACATCATCACAGCTGGCAAAAACTGTCCATGTAACATTTTTATTAATTTCTCATGCACTGAATGCCCAGATTTGTTTCCTTGTGTTACTTATTACTTTGAGTCACCTATTATTTCCTGTATTTTATGTGTTTTCTTATGAAGCAGGATGTTGGGGTGGGACATAGTTGGGTTGTGGGCTCTCCCTTTTTTTTAAACTATTATGTCGATAACCATTGTGGGCTTGGGGGAGGCACACAAAGGCACAGCGAAACAACAAAGACACATAACTAAGAGCAGATGTGTGCAGAGAATGGAAGCAGCTGTGAGGAGACAACTCGATCATAAATGTATTTGAGTCATTAATGAATAATTGCAACCAAACACATTTGGTAGAAAATAACAAAATAAATGATAAACCCGGAAGAGTATTGATACCTCTAGTCAATAATCAATAATGCATAACATCCTGAATGCATCAGATTTGAGAATTCATCTGAATCATCCCCTGTGTAAAAATCATCTGCCAAACTGGAGCAGGATGAGGTGATTTCTTTTTGATGTTTTTAATTTGCTTTATTTAACAGAGAGTTTACTTTCAGCCATTAATATTATTGCGGTCTCTGCAGTAAATATTGTAAATAAACACTTCAATTGAAAATTAAAAGCTGCGTGTTGGAATTTGACAGGACCAGACTTAACTTTACACAGGAATAAAAGTCAGACTTGTTGTTTGTCAAATAAATAGTCATTAGACAGATCTGATGGTGCTCAGGATTTGTGAAAGCGGTAATCCAAACAGTGTCACTGTTTGAATGTGAACTGTGTGTGTGATCTTTTGGATTTACAGGTGAGAAAACATATTAATCAGCCTTAGATCCTGACCAATGCGGTCAGCTTGTCAGGAAGTTTAAATCATTGAATAAGTTAAGTTGCTTTTATCCTCCCATTTCATCCACCTGCAATCCATTTTCTAGAGTCAACGTTAACATAATCTTCTGATAAAACATGCATATAATTCTGTTTTCTATATAATTCTGTTTATTCTGTCCTTTATTAATCTCCAGTCTCCAGTCCTCGCTGTTTCTGATAGATGTTACAGATGAACTTGACAAATAAAGGATCCGCCAAGATGAGGTTGAACGTGTTTCCGGGTGGGACATCACCACCTGACCTGATTTTAAAAGTGAAAGTCTGAGTTTATCGTTTCTACCTGGTGAAAACAGAGGGTCACCATCAGCTCACCACAGCTCTATAATCGCTTCAATTGGATTCTCTTTTCACGGAGGACAAGCCTTTATTTATTCCAGGAGGACCACTTATTCTAGTGTTACCGTCCTACTCCCATATGGGGACTGCAGCCTTATCGGACCAGGCAATCTAACCCAACAGCCCTCTGTGCACCACACACACACACACACACACACACACACACACACACACACACACACACACACACACACACACACACACACACACACACACACACACACACACTCTCTCTCTCTCTCTCTCTCTCTCTCTCTCTCTCTCTCTCTCTCTCTCTCTCTCTCTCTCTCTCTCTCTATACTGTCTCCTATCTACCAGTGTGA
This sequence comes from Antennarius striatus, assembly GCF_040054535.1. Lineage (NCBI taxonomy): Eukaryota > Metazoa > Chordata > Actinopteri > Lophiiformes > Antennariidae > Antennarius > Antennarius striatus. The sequence goes on along the minus strand of NC_090797.1, from coordinate 12,602,230 downwards.
TCTCCTTCTGTCTGGCTTCCATAGCAGGTAAACTATACCTATGGCCTTAAATTACCCTCCTCCTCCTCCTCCTCTCCTCCTCCTCCTGTCCTCTCCTCCCTTTTTCCCCCCACCTCTCCTTCCCCTCCATACTTTAGGTTATGTGTGGTACTGGACACAACAGAGCACTTGTGTGTGTTTATGTAAATGAGTAAGAGAGACAGGGAGAGACAAAACACATCCTCCCTCATCTGAAGATTCATTGTCAGTCCTCCCCTCCAAAGTCTGTGCGTTTGGTAGCAGTTCAACTGGTCGACATTGACTCAAGACCTCATTCTTTCATTCATTTGTATCCAGGAGGTTCACGTGCTATGCTTTATAGCCGTGATGATTGTGGTTTTCACAAGTAAACCAGTGAATGGACACGGGTGGAAAATGTGGAAATACTTTCCGAATCTGCTCTTCTCTTTTAACACATGCCTACCAATATACACATTTTTACTGCAAAAAAATGTTGCATTCATCTGCAGTTTCCTAAAGAAGATGAACCATGATCACAAAACATCATTAATTTAATGAATGACGGTATAGAGTCCGAAAATTAAGAAACGGTGAAATGGTGATTATATCGTTGAGTCTTGTGTCTAAATAGGAAACATCCATTTGTTGTTCCTACAACTTGGATAAGCAGTAAGACTTTTGTCAGGGACAATGCTCAAGAAACTCTGAAATAAAACTATCACTAAAAACTACTAACACACACTGACAACGTAATCCTGTGACTTCTACTATAGTTTGACAGTTTGAAGAGAGAATAAAAATGGTAACTTGTGTTATTGGTGGTTGCTTATCATTGTAGGTCTCTATGCTTAATGAAATACTGAACAGTCTGTATTAATATGTGGTATTATTAAAGAAGAGCATAATGTAAATTCGCCTGGGAATGTACATCAGAGTTTTACAGTGCGTGGGTAGGAAGTGTCATCAGGGGCAATAATTAGCCAGAAATGAGACAGTGTGTTTGAACAAGCAGACCCGGAGGTCAGAAAAGCCCCCCAGCGTCAGTGAAGCCCTCTGATCAGATGACAGGGTGCCTCTACATGTATTTCAGTTTGTGGTTTTATGCTAAATCGGTACACTTAATTTGTGTGTGATGATCACGACATTATATAACACTGTGCTCCAGCTTCGTGTGTGTGTTGTGTGCATGTGTGTGTGTGTGTGTGTGTGTGTGTGTGTGTGTGTTTCTAACAGCAAATTAATAGATTCTCAGCCTTTATTGTGTGTCAGCAGGACTGTGTTTTCCCTCGTGGATTAAATATTGCCCATGTAAGCAGGAGAATGTGTGTATAAGCAAAAGACAGAGATATAGAGATAAAGAGAGTGTGTAAGTTTGTGTGTGTTTCCAGGGTGTAAATATGAGACCGAGCCAACAACTGAGCCAAGAAATGGAGAGGCCCGGAGGGAAAAGCCACAAATGTCTTTCTGGGGAATCTTCACGAGAGCAGACCTGTACACTAAAACCAATTTCAAGTATCGTCTGCTACTTCATCCACTGTGGAGGTTTGAAAGACTCCAAAAGATTCTTTTTAATCTTAATCAGAAGCATAAAAGCGAACATGACTTCATGTGTGAGTGTGTGCTGTGATAACCCATCAAACTGGATAGAAACGTGATCCAGACGGAGATACTAGATCGGGTCCTTCTCTTTCTGTATCAGTCTGGATGTTGCCTCACCGGTTTTCCTTTCTTTTCCCCCCTCCTTCTTCTCATTTTCTTTTTTCGTTTACTTTTGCACCACGCATCTACCTCTCTTCTCCTTCTGTGCTCCTACTTCCCTCCTTATGCACACCTCCTCCTCCCATGATCCTCCTGTCCTGTTCAGCTTCAGGCCAAGGATCACTGTCGCAAACTGTCACACACACCCACACACACATACACACTGAAGAATGCAGTAAGAGGAGAAGGTGGTTGGGGGGTAACCTGTGAATAAAGTAGAGGCGAGTGGGTAAGGGTAACTATCTCCTGCTGATATTGTGTTAAACTGTGGAGGAACGATGACGTATTTATATACGCGTGTGGTTACTGGTCAGGATGATCGCTACCAGTAGATGTAAGGGGCAGTCTAAGTCAACTCCATTCAGTCAAACCCAAAGTGTGTTTCCAGAACAGCGCCTAGCTAGCAAGATAATATTGACTGCATGTTTCATTTATACTGAATTGCAATTATTTCCCCGTGAACATTCACAGACAAAGACGAGCCTGTGAACTGATTTAATCACAATGCATGAAATAGAATTGCATTCTGTGTGACTTTTACTGATGAAGTCAGATGACCTTCGTCAGAAAATCTGATTAAATTGATAAAAATCTAAATGTCTGGGATATTTTTACACAAATAAACCACAAGTTTAGTCAAGGTCCAAATGTCATGACTCCATCCGATCTCCTGCCGCATTCTTAGTCAATCCACACAAAAGCCTTTAAGACATCCCCGTTTTAATTTTACAGAACAATTACTTCTCTCTAAACCTTCCTCCTTGTCTTCTTTGTGCTGTGGCTGTGTTCCACCCACCACATTCAGTTCCACAACTCTCCTAAGAATGGAAATCCATCTACTGAAATTTGTCTGTTTTAATTGGTTTAATTTGCTGCAGATGTTTCCTGACATGAAACAAGAACCAAACACAGGAAGTACAGGACGCTCTCCAAGGGACAATAAAGTACACACCTACACAAATACTAAAATCAGGTTGGGCTGAACACAACAGATTGTCAATAACAACCAAAGACACTGAACACAATAGCATTAAAATGCTCCTATAATAATCTGAGGGTGTCATCTGGTAATTGATTTGTAGTCTTTGTGATTTAGAGCTCAGTAAATATTTATTGGAAAATGTAAGCTTCTTGGTTCATACACTGTTAATACACATCTATATGAACGTTTCAAAACCTTAAAGGACACCATAGCATTTGAAGAGGTTTCCATATACACAGCTATCGTGCAACCTGGTGCTAAAAATAAATAAATAAATAAAAAATCCAAAAAACTTGTTGAGTAAATTATTAAATGAGGGGTGCAAGCTTTAAACAAGATAACAAGAAAACAAGTTTATTTTAAGCCACATTTGTCCCTTTGACTCTCATAATTGTGGTTCAGCCATTTGTTGTAATCATATCTGATACAATCCAGTCATTATTCCATCAGTTTAGAACCCAACCCTAACCCTAAGGCTCAATAAATGGGGACAGTGAGAATTAGACTTTAGTCTATCATGGTGCAGTTTGCTCACTAATTTACTTCTAATCCACAATCTAGTTCACTAATTCTGGTGATCTCATTTAATTTGATGAAAAGATTTCACTGCATAATCTTGCTGTTGTCGTGTCTTTGATTGTAATGAACGCCTTGTAGTTTTGTTCATACAGTGTTTGTTGGCCTTGTCTCTGCACTTTAAATGATTAGAAATAACAGTGAGTGAAATGACAATTAACAAAACACATTTTCTGTCATCATAAAAAAAGTCTTTCTTTAAGACACATAACCTCAGGTCAGATTTAATGTTATGATGAGATTGTAAACTTGGGCTGTCAAGATTTGAGTCACAACATTCATCATAAATATTATTATAAATGTTAAAGAGCATTAGTCCTTGGTCTGGTTGATATGAGCATAAATGTTGGCGAGCCTAGAATGTGTAGTTTACAAGATATACTCCAGACAAGACATTCAGTAAAGATGATCATTTTTATATTGGGGATAAAACTTTTATCTAAAAAAAAATCTCTTTTTCTTTCCATTTTCCTTCGCTCTTTTTTTTTTTTGCTTAACACAGACATCAAATAGGGTTCTTTTTTTTTTTCTTCAGTTACACAAAGCCTCTGGTTTTATTTTGAAAGTGAAAAGAAGTTTCAAACAGGAAGTCATCACTTGTAGCTCAAAGTTAACAGGTGAGATCTTCATTTTGATTTTGCCTCAGTGGAGGCAGCTCTGATCATCTCATGCATTAGATTATCTTTGGTGGACTCATTGGTTTCATTCTTCCTCTGTGTTAAAATATGTGCTGGGTGTTTTTTTCCCCCCTCTGTTGCACACAGATTAAATTTTCCCAGAACAAATTGGAGCTTGTACGCTCTGAATGCTTCTTGCAGACTGAACATTTCTCATACTTGTTTTCACATTTTATTGCTATCAACACATTACATTTAAAAAATAAATGGATTTTTTTTTTCTTCCCAGAAGCACTCTTTCTTTGGGTGATCAGGGTTTCTCCTGATGTAACAGCAAACAAATCTCCTTCCCACTAAACGTAACTGTCAGACACTTAAAAAAGCAGCTTAATGCACCATTATTTTGCTTTACTGAGTCGACATTCCACTACATGTATATCATGATCACACATGCAAACACATTCCCTCCACTCTTACATGCATTCGTCTGTGAAGTAAGTCAACAGATTCTGCTTCAGCACAAAACCCATCGCTGTCCCGTCTGCCTTAATCCAGCCTGTCTGGCTGGACAAACAGAGAGGTGTAGAAGGAGCGACGCCTTTTCATTCCCATCCTCTTTTGTTGCCTCTAACACTGAGGTACAGATGTTGCAGGTAAATAGAGGGAAGCCTTGACTGATGTTCTGATGGTGTTCAGTTGCTGTCCATGGAAGATGAAGACATGAACAGAAAGTAAACAGAAAGCAAGCAGAAAAATGTGCAGCTCTGCTGAACATTAATCACATTGTGGTTTTTGCACATATAGATAGTCCTCAGAGACGTCTGTGGTTTCTGCGTATAAAGACATCCATATTATTAAACTAGCTTATTATTACATTTTACATACTTTATTAACCCCAGTGGGGAAATTCTTTAAACACGCAAATATTTATATATTTATTTTTAAAATATTATTTTAAATACCTAAATAATCCCCAAAGGGAAATTAGTAGCACAATGCAGCACACAGTCAGTTTAATCACATGGATATATAGCGTGTACCAGCCCTGTGGTACACACACACACACACACACACACACACACACACACACACACACACACACACACACACACACCCTCCAGTCCCCAAGCTAAGTCAAAAAGAACAAACAAAATTTCACTTCAGTTGGTTCTAAATCCAAAGCTTGCAAGGAGGTAAACGGCCGTTAAACTGCAGCATGGCTTCAGAATGAAAAATGATGACAATTTTAGCAAAAATGAGTTTATGTCAAATCGAAAAATGACTGATTTTATACTCATACAGCAGCACGACGCGACTGGCGTGAGCATTAGAATTGACTGAAATAAGGATATTCTATCATAACCTAACCCTAAACATAAACACCAGGATTCCCTGTTGTCGTCACCTGTCTGATTTTGCTGGCGTTGGATGGAGACTGATCCCTGATAATCTGTGCCGGGACCTCGTTCTACAAATACTGCCTGCATTCTGCTGACTTGCCTTTTTTTCTGTGGAGCATGCAGGATAACAGCGATCATACTTCATGTTAGCTGTTTAATGTGACACATTATCTAAAGAGATAAATCACTAAATAAATCAAGTCACAACCAAATAGAGTTTGAAGTTGACCTACTGACTGGTCTGTCATTCATTCTGGTGCCGTTTGTTCCTACTAGAAACCACAGGGCAGGGAAACACCTGCCTACAGAGTGGACTCAATATACTGTATATTTTAATATCAGTGCAACTTACTTGTTTATTTATTACCAAGCAATCAGTGAGACATACAATATGTGCATGCAAACAAGTACACCACAATATACACACAGCTTTAATCAAATTATTATTGCAGGTTTAGAGGCAGCGTCCTTCATTAGGTCAGCCTTTGTGCGCTGTGTTTGTCAATGTTTGTGTGTATAATAAATTAATTAATCTCTATTTACTCAGGAAAGGTTTCTTTAGCTGCAGCGCTCTTTTAGCACCCCCCCCCCCCCCACACACACACACACACAAAGCTGATCTGATAAAAACAGTATAGCATGCACGTGCTACAATCGTTCATGGTGCATTCATGAGCATTTTTTAAGTGTGGATGGAAAATCAGCAGTACAGTGAGCCCTCGTGAAACTTCTGCATCAACGATTGCGACTCCACCTCATCGCGGATTTTTAGTAGGCAGTCACGTGACACCGTACGCGCATTCTATTGGCTGACGGCATCCGGAAGTACGCTCTGTTCTGTCAGTCTCGGACTTCCGTGAGACACAGAAGTGCTTTAAACAGTCTATCAGAGTGTGGGAAAAGGTAATACAGATAGAAGGTGGTTTGATGTCAGTATGGAGAGGGTTCATAAACGTTTAAATTACCGTAAATAATAAGATAAACGGCAAAGAAAAGGGCGCACTGTAATTGAAAAGTTTGAGTTACTTTTCATTTATATACTTTTTTTCCCCCATTCATTCTTTCATCCATCTTCTAACCGCTTCTTCCGCTGCCAGCTGAGGCATTAAAATATTTTACAAGTAAAACGCAAGAGTCTAACCCAACTGTAGGTATTCCAGACACGCTGTAAAAAGCACAACTCTATCCCTAACACAAAACATTGGGAAATTGGGGCTGTTATTTTTGAAAAAAACCCGTATTAAATAAATGATTACTGTTTTAAATAATTCATTCAGTGTTAGAAGCTTGTTAAACCTTTTGCATTTCTGCTACAGACACTTCTAGTTCCATGGCTGACGGTCAGGAGTGATTTAGATTAACCAAATAGACATATTTTATTGAGGGAAAAGAAATGCCAAGGATGAGACTGGAATAAACCATCTCTGCTTCATCGCTCCCTCCTCTCCATCCTGGTTCTATTCTTTGGCACCCTTCCTCATCCGTCCTCCACTCTCCCTGTTCTTTACTTTCAGTTTCTAACCTCTTTTCATTCGTCTCCCTCTTTCTCTTCCTCCTCATCCTCTCCCCCTCTTTATGCTTTGTTTGTCTTCTTTTTTTCCTCACCTAGTTTTTTAAAACTCACTCTCCATCAATCACACCCCCCCCCCCTAGTCATGTCTCCCCAGAGATGAGGATGAATAATGCAACCTTCTGCTCTGATAATAATCATCATCATCATCACTGGTATTCTCCTTATTTACCTTCTTCTTTCATTTAAAAGCTAGCATGTTTTCTCTTTCTCATTTTCTTCGTCCATTGTCATTAACATTCACTCCTGACAACCACAATGAAATGAAATCATAAAATAATGTAATAAAGCTGTGCTTTTGGTCTCCATTTTGTGCCAAAAACAGTTTCATCTCAAACAGACTGTAAAAACATGGACTTTTGGTCTGTATAAATAAATGTGACACCATTGGACTGTTGAGCGGTGAGTTTAAAGTTGGCAGATGATTAAACAAGTGTCAAAGTGATGCTGACGTGAAAACGCCGGTTCTGTTTACACATTCTGTAGAATTAAATATCAGATTTTTAGTTCAGGACAAAAACAAGGTCCAAATGTGGATCCAGGTTAAGGTTAGTCAGTTAGTCTTTCAACACTAACTACATTTCATTTCCTCTGTTGGGCTGAGGTGCAGATGTCAGAGGATTCTTTTCTGTTTTCTTAACTAATAATTAACTTACAGTTTAAAGTATTTCTATTTAAACTTCTGCTGTAGTATATGTTGGGGGTTTGTTATATCTGAATGGGAAGAAACAGATAGATGCACATTTGACAAAGATGTCATTTCGACAGCAGAGTTTTGTCAAACACAAGATTTCTATTAAGGAATGTGGAAACATTTGTTAAAACTTGAGCCCATTTTAATTCAGTCAGTCTTCATCCAGAAGCAAACTCAGTCATTTAATATTATTATATTATTGGTATTATTATTATTATTATTATTATTATTATTATTATTATTATTATTATTATTATTATTATTATTATTATTATTATTATTATTATTATTATTATTATTATTATTATTATTATTATTATATTATATTATATTATTTATTGCTGTGTTGTAACAGCGAAACATTTTCATCTGGTGGATCCAGATTTTTATTCAGAGCTGCACAACGCTGCTCACCGATAGACAACCCCTAAATGTACAAAATCCATCAATCATTCCCTGAGACAACATCAAAATAATAATGCTAATAATGTAATGTTTCATAAAATGAAAATATATTATTTTTAGTATTAATATATATTAACAATGCCAAACTTTGCAGTTTGTGCTCAAGCTAAAATTTACAAAAGACCCGATTCTAAAGTATAATCACACACGCAAGCACGCACGCGCGCGCACACACACACACACACACACACACACACACACACGCGCACACACACACACACACACACACACACACACATACACAAACACACAGTTTCGGTCACGCTCTCTCTTCTCACTACTCTCCAGAGGCCAGTAGTCTATAACCAGCAGCAACATGAAGCCTGTGTCAGCACAACACAAACACACACTCTCCCTGTGAGGTCTGTGTGTTCTGAGATGTTCCGCCTCAAATATGGAGGCTCCCAGTCCATCATAGCCACAGGTTGTGTGAGCAGCAGCACGCAAAAACACATCCTGTGTGTAACCTTCAACCATCGCTCTCGTCTTCCTCTGTTTATTTGTCTAAATGTCTGGCTGGCAGCGGAGCACAGCAGCAAAGCCCTCTTCACCTCCTTTTCTGCCCTCCTTTCACCTCCTCTTCCTTCCTTCTATTCCTTCTTTCTTCTCCTCTTCTTCCCTTTTTCTGCCTTCCTTCATGACAGCCATATTTCTTTTGCCATTTTCCCCGTCTTCCCAATCTTCTCCTCTTCTTCACTCCCTCCATTCTCAGGTGTTTGTATGGTGTAGCAGCAGGCATTTATCTCTTATTAGTCACGAGTCGGTGTGTTAGAATATATCTTCCTATCGGAGTTTAAATAAATATCCGTGTGCTGCATTCATTTCTATTTAATGAGTGTGTGTCTGTCAACACTGCTGTTTAATTTTCCATGAAACGGAGTCACACAATGTGCTCTATACATGTGTGACCATGACAAAACAAACAAAAAAAACCCCTGTCCCATCATTTAGGCTCTGTAGGTGTTTTCAAACAAGACGCGTGTGGCTGGGATTGTTCTGGATGTAAAAATGTTTTTGAACAGATCTGCTCATATTTCAGAATAAATCACAAGGAATTCGCCGTGAACACAAATCTAATCCGTGCAGGTTGTTGCTTGTGATCTCATCAGGATTTAGTCTGTCAAAGAGGACTAAGTTGTCTGGTTTATGGTTATCTTTGGTGTCCCACAGGCACCAGTGGACAACTATACTTGAAATCTAGATCTAGTCAGACTGAAGCTTAATTATAAGACCAAACTAAACCAGATCGCTCCCAGAGAAAACAGATCTCTCATTACGCCATTAAACCTAAAAGCAACAAACCCATAATAGTTTGATCCTCATTTTAACCCACCCCAAAATTCTGAATAATAACGGTATTATTGTTAATTTGATTGTTATTCAAGAAAAAAAACCTGTTTTATTCATGGTGGATCTCTTCAGAATCTAGTTCAGAAAAAGTAAAATAATGTCATTCTTCTTCCTTCCTTCATCCTCTACCTTTTGTCCTCCTGCATCTCCCTCTCTGCTCAACTCCGCTCACGTTTCTCATCCTCACATCATCTTTTACAAATCCCTCCTCTTCTTCGTCATCCTCCTCTCTCAGTTGACTCATTTTCTTCCTCTTTGTTTCTCTTCTAAAACTTTCCCTCCCTCTCACTCTTTTCATATTTGATGATTTCGCTGCGGTCCCGGATAATAATTACACAGTTGTAACGTCACGAGGGAATCCCGAGGGGCCGGCTGGAGATGGGATTTCACAAGACAGATAAAAATTTTATGCATCTTTTACAGTGATGATGCTGAACGAAACACTGGCATGGAGGGACCTCCTGCTTGGCAAGGGTGTGTGTGTGTGTGTGTATACAGTATAGCCTTCTCACTGAAAATAGTAATAACGACATGCAGTGAAGACATCAACAAGGGACTCAAACATACAGCCTTAATATATTTATTTTGTATTAAATGTACAGGAACAGGAAAGGTCATGTGACCTTTCCTGCCCACATCTGTGACTTCGAGAAGATCCTATACATTTTGATGTCATGCAGTGTCTTTAGATGTTATGTTTATGCACTAAGTTTGTGTAAAACACACTGTTGTTTTAAATTTCCTGCTTTACCTGAAACAGAACTTTCATAAATTGAGGATAATGATGTTGGACAAAGACTAACATTTAATTTGAAACTATCAAAAGCTACATGCACCGGCTGACCGCTGGCGGAGTGGAAGAGTCAGTACGATGTTGACTCGGGTCTGAACTCATGATGTTGGTCTGAGACACACAGGGAAAATAAACATGTGGTTGAAAGGAAATGGCTGTGGCTTTGGCATGTTTAATGATCAAAACTACTTGGATTTAGGATAATGATTTGACATGAAATATGCAGGTTGGATGTGTTTTGGTAAAGTTGGTGCTGCCAGAGTTTGTATTTATAATCAAATCACTTTCGGAATGGCCGGAAACTATTTCTGGAATGACGTCCTGTTCATTGCTGTTCCAGTTCAACATTAGCCCCCAGGTGTGGAGGAGATGACCACAGAAGAAGGTGAGGCATTCAGTTCATCCCATAGTTTAACTTGTCTAGTTTAAAGTTGTTCATGCACCTTTAAAATGTTTTAATTTGCAAACAAAACCCAACATTATCACTGCAACTTCCTACCCAGGTGGCCAAGTGTGAGTTGCGTCAACGTCAAGCTGTCACATGTTCATTTTTATTGGCTTAACTTAGACCACAGATCACCATTTTTCAAGATTATTATTATTATTATTATTATTATTATTATTAATATCATCATTATATTTTCTGGCCCACTGGGCCTCGAACCGGCCCCCGTCCGGTCCCCAGCCCTTTGCTGTCTCTTGTGTCTAGTGGTCCTGATTTGCAAAACATTATCGATACAAAAAGTCCCATCAGAACTGGAAATCCATGTGAGCCGCGCGCAGACCAAACCCTCCTCAGGACCAAATCATCTTAGCATAACACAGACACATTTAAAAGTTCACATGTATGATGAAGTCTATAGCAGGTCAGAAATCAAATTTGAAGCTTCAGTGAATTTATCTCAGCATCAGGTTTTATACAGAGTTTATATAGATTTGATATCAGACTGGACGTTGACATTATCCATCCTTAGAATTCAGTTTTTGATGAACTAATAGATTTCAAATAAGCTTATTCTTTGTTCTGATTGGTCCATGAATACACCACTATTTAGTGTAAGTACTACTAATTCTTTGCGACTTCTTATGGTGGCCATGCCGCCCTTCCAGCCCCATCCGTCACAGAGCTTAAACTAATTCATCCACACACCGAGGGACGCTTCTGCAGGATGCAAGCAGTCCGACATAAAACACCGAGTGTTGGAGAGCCTGTCAGATGTCAACTGGTACCAGATAAAGATGTGAAGGTTGCATTAGTCACACACTCAGACGCGCACACGCCGCTAATTCGGTGTCCTAATTCATGTCAGCAGGCTCGGTGCGTCCTGACAGACAGCGGCAGCGCGCACGTCTCTGCAGCGACGTGCGCCAAGAGCCATCTGTTCTGTAACAGAAAGCGCGACGTAGATTATGTTGGAGGGAGAGAGAGAGAGAGAGAGAGAGGGAGAGAGAGAGGGAGAGAGAGAGGGAGAGGGAGAGGGAGAGAATTACGCACATCCTGATCCTCTCCTCACAGAACCAGTGTGGCGCACAGACCGGTGGCAGCGCTCCGGAAAGTGGGAAGTTTTCGCCAAAGGATTCCGTGTAAAAATTAATCACCTTCATGTCGACTCTGTTGGATACTAACCCGCCGATGCTATGGTTACCTTTATTACGGTAGGTTCTTCTTTATTAATTCAAGTTGGAGCAGTTTTGTCGGGGATTCAAACCCGAAATAAACGACTAACCCCAAAGTGTTCATTTGCAAAATGACAAAGACGCAAAAACTATATTTCAATGCTATTTAATTGTGTGGCGACGTTTGAAGCTGTTTGGATAAGAACTTTTGGAAAGTTTGGGAAAAGGAGGGCTCTGAAATGGTTTTCACTGCAACTGCGTAAATATTTACTTTTTGTCCTGCAGGAGAGTGGAATTGCCTATAAAATGATTGATTAATCAATCTGAGTCACAGCTGTAGCAGAAAAACCAGGAGAATGTGCGCTCTTCAAGGGACCAGTGCAGACAAACACTTTTACTGCTCGCCTTGAGCTCTTCCACTCTCTCACTCTGTACAGGTAGATAGTAGGGTTGGGTCTTTCCCAAGCTTACGCACGCAAACATGACAGACTCCTGTTGTTTTTTTAGGTGCAACCTGGAGTCTTTACACTTTTCAAAGGCTTGTGTGGTATTTAGGAAGGAGAGGACGTGAATGAAGGCGCGCAGGAACGATTCAGATGGGGTTCATCTCCTGTTTTTGGATTACTAACGCACTGATTGCGTGTCGGTTTTGGTGTGGGTTGCAGTGAAAGTTACTCTCAGTGTATAGACAGACTATGCGTTAAATCCTCTTTACCCTTCTCTGCCCTGTTTGCAAACGCGCACACTTGTTTGTGTGTGCACGGAAACTACCGTGTGCGCAAAGTCTGACTAACGTCTCCGCGGTCCTGTATATGTTTCCCAAACTTGGATGTTTGGAACAAGTGTCGTTAAAATTCAACACGGCATTTAAACGATCCAATATGGAACATTTGAGGAACAATTCTTTTTTTTTTTTTAAACCTTTGGGAGCTTGTTTTCTGCCGAGAGTTGGGATCAACGTGTGCTGTGCGTTAACGTGTGTGTATTTGTAGATAAATTGTATATTATACATTATTTAATACATTATTTTTCCTCCACTCTCGTAGGGATACTTTCCCAGATTTGGAGTTGTTGGAATACTTGCGGCCCAATATAACAGCAACCCGAATAATGATATTCTGCATCAATTCCTTCTGTGGACGCAATTCTGCGTCATGGTGTCAACTGTGCGGTGCGTTTGGCCATGTATGATGTGACATGTGGTCTGGGCAGCTTTGCGTAATGGCGCACATCAGTGGGCGTCTTGAGCCAATGGTGGATGCGTTCCTGCTGCCGTGGGAGTCCATTAAGTGTGTTCGTGCATGTGCTGGAGTGTGTGTGCATGCCGGAGCAGCTGTTGCAGCTGCGGATTTGACGCACAGCAAGCACACAGCTAAAACAGGGAAATTAGGACTCAAGGAAGGAATACTGAGACAGTTACATTCTGTCACTCCCTTTATGGGCACTGGAGTCAAATATGGCCTCTGAGGCATGCTGGGATAAGTTTTCAACCACAGCTGCAGGATGTTGTGTGCATTTCGGAGCGCAGCTACAATGAGGCCTTTTAATATGTGCTTTTTGCGTTGCTGCATGAGGAAAGAGCAAAACTAGGAAATTAGGTGTGAGAACAGATTGGGGTGTTGTTATAGGTGGGAGTAAAGTTGATAACAGTAGAAAGGAGTCAAATTTGCTGCCAGGTGCTTGATACTGTTACTATAGACGGGTCCAGTTGTCCCCTTTTGACTGCGTTTGGCCCCTTTTTGTGCTGTAGGGAATCCAACTCCTCTTGTCTGTCTGCCTTTCTGTACCCGTTCCTGTGCCCTGTTTCATTTGAGGCCTCGTGTTCGGTTTACATTAGCGACTTCAAACTCAAATTCAAGCTTAATGACACAGATTGGGCTGTGAAGTTTCATTCCCAGACAAAAAGAGAAAATACACAAGGAAAAGACGTAAAACACTAAAGGACAACTGACCTAATAAAAGTCAAAGATAAAGACTTTGTATGTATTAAATGAGATGCACAGCACCTGTTACGTATTTGATTCCATGTCTCTCTCTGGATATTGGCTGCTGTAGTGTTTGGTACACTTCAGTAAATTTAACTGGTTTGAATCTTCTTGTCTGCTGGGATTTATTTATTTATTTGAAGAGGTTCAGAGGTAAAGCAGAGGAGTCCTTTTGTGCTGCATGACTAACAGCACTGGTTATTAAGTATTTCTCTCCCTGATAAAGTCTCAGCCACACACTTAATGGGAATATTGGAACAATTTCAACTGATTTGTATCATGGCAATGCAGTCATGCATGTCATATGTGAGAATGACCGACTACAATCCTCCATCCATTTGCTTTCAAACAGAACTTTTGCTCAGTTCTCATCCATCAGGGGGACACATGGCATTAGGAAAGCTGTTTGAACTTCAGGCTATACTTCTATATTCTGATGTCAAGTAATATAGTAATATCAAGTAAATCAAATTATTGAATTGCACACAGGGCAATGCTGATTAAATATGAAGATAAATGTTGTTACTCTATTGTCTTTTTGTTGGCCAAAATATTTTGGCGGTTTCATATATATATATATATATATATATATATATATATATATATATATATATATATATATATATATATATATATATATATATATATATATATGTATATATATGTATATATATATATATATGTATGTATATGTATATATATATATGTATGTATGTATGTGTGTATATATATATATATATATATGTATGTATATGTATATATATATATGTATGTATGTGCATGTGTGATTACAGTATTTTTTCGCACTATAAGGCGCACTGGATTATAAGGCGCACCTTCAATGAACGGCCTATTTAAAAACAATAACAATAATAAAAAAATCATACATAAGGAGCATTGGATTTCAAAGCACACTGGATTATAAAACACATCTGAGAACTCATCTTCAATGGATGGTCTATTTTAAAAAAAAATTCATGTAAGGCACGCTGAATTATAAGGTGCACCGTCGGTTTTTGAGAAAATTAAAGGCTTCTAATTTCCCTTCGGGGTTTATTAAAGTATACTAAATTTAAAAAAAAAATTGATTGGCTGTTATCATCCAGTCACTTAACTATTTCACCATCCCAGCATCGTCCCGCTCAACATACATCAGTGACCAATTGCTGTGTTCATTGTTCTGGTGAAAAAAATTCCTGTTTGTTTGTGAATCTGTGAAATGATTTAAAATTTAATTGTGTGCAGGAGTGGATCTCAGGTCAAAGAACGTCTGGGTACATTTTGAAGCAGATCTGCGATACACATTAATTTGTGATCACTTTTTTTTTACATTCCTTTGTGAGATGCTGTTGGATCTTATTTCAAAAAGTAATAAAGCTAAAGATAATAACAAGCCAATCTGAATAAAAATACCCAGACATGGACTACTGCTGATTTCTCATTAATTTGTGCAACTTGATCCCGGTCTGTATCAGATTACATGTACGTGAAATGTAATCTAAATACAAAGCGGATCCATTGCTTTCAATTACCACACGACTCTGAACGCAATCAGCAATTAAGTTGCGTAACTTAATTTTGCATGAGCAAGATCTGAGTCATAGAATGACTTAATAGTGACATAAAAATGTCATGCGTGTAATTTGCACTCAAAGGGTGTGCTCATTTCTTTTTGAAGTCAGAATGTGAGAAAGATTTTCTGATAGTTCACAACATTACGCTGTCAACACCACTAGCAGATCTTTGCTCAGTTACACCCAAGAGCATTCAGAAGCAGCGGCCGTAACCTTTTTTTTTTTTTTTTTTCAACCCATCTCTACCCATCACTCCTCTGCAAACCTAGAAGCACTTAACCGCCTGTTTCTTGTAGCTCGTTTCTGTTTTTCCAACACTTTTAACGTTTTTATAATTCAAGTCAAGTGGAGCTCAAGTACTTTTCTAGCAGATTTGTGTCAGCTATGGTGTTTCCAGGACTACTGGGGTCAAGCATCTAATAGGTTTCCTGGCAGGTTTGTGAACATTAGTGCCTTCGTGCCACAAGATTTCTGAGCGTGGCAATCCTTATAATGTGTGTAATGACTAATGTTATGACATCACGTAAGCTGATGTGACTAAACTACAGGTCTGTGACTCTTCATTCCAAAGGGATGAGAGTCAAGGATGGATGTGACTCAAGTTGTGTAAAGGGCAAAGGTTTTTTTTCCCATGGTCCGTGGGTTCTTCTTTGCAGATCAAGTTGTTGCCTCCGTTCTATATGGCTGCAGTTTCACAGGCCTGCTCGCTCCAAGATGGTTTACACATTTAGTCGAGTGTATTTAGATTGTACATTCTTATGGCTAGTTAGAGCAAAACATACAGTAAGGGTTTGGATCAGGCCGCTCTCTCCTCTCTGTGTAACAGAAACAACACAGCGCAGGGCAGTTGTGTGCAGAAACATCGGGTACATACACATGTCAGGACGTTTTATTTGAGGAATTCATTCATTTAACCCGTAACCCAAACTGCTTTTGGTCGTGTGAACAATCTTAAATCTTGTCTCAAGTCCTTTTGCAGCAACAACACAAACCTTTCAGCGTCTTTGAGGTTTTCTGCGAGGCAGAGCAGACAGAAGTCATGTGGCTTCAAGGTGAGGCCGGACCTTCCCTGCAGTTCGATCACATGACAGTCCAGCCCTCCTCTTTCAGTCCGTTCTGATCCGGTAGTCTTACTCCTCGTCTCAATGATTTTCTTTATCTCCCTCACATTCACTGACTGGATCTGAATGGATCTCTCATCCTACATCCATCACTCTGTCTCTGACTCTCCCTCCCATCCTGCTTTCCTTTTCGCTCTGTTCCCACCTGTAAAGCTGCGCTCATTGACCTCCTGAAGGACTCCAGTGCCTGATAGAGCCGATCACTGACGGCGTCCTCCTGAGGGTTTTAATCACCTGCATGCATCTATAGGTTCAGTTGATTTGTGTACAGAAGTCAAAAGACACCAAAAGTCTCCCTTCGGAGTTAGGTTTCCAAGACAGCGATAATATTGATTTCACTGAAAATTTTTCGTTCAAATGCATTTTGGTACGTGTCTGCAATTGTTTCTCAATCCTTTCGTGCACATCTGGATGATAGAAAGTGTATCAGAATCTCTAAATGCAGGTTTAGATTTATGTTATGGAGTCTATAAATGTGTGTTAAGTGTTTGTAAATCAATCACAGATTATTATCTTCCTTGCATCACCTCTTTATTTTATACTGATTTTTCCTTTGCAGTAGTAATACCAATAAGGCTGTATTAAATTAACTCGCCGGAGATGTGATGTTTCTCAGACGGTTTTGCTTCAACTACTTCCTGTGTTGTGACCTCCTGGGGAGCAGCCATCTTTCTGTGATGGAACCGAGACCTAAAGGTGACATCTGTGTGGATGTCTGTGTCAGGGTGGTGACCACCTTTGATATGTGAGCTGACAGATGTTCAGACGGCCTCAGGGGGGAATTTCAACCACACAAAACAAATCCCTACTTATTCCTACATTTAGTTAGACAAAAGAGTAATTCTAACTTTAAACCTGAGGCCAGAACCTAATGCCTTAACCTTCCCCTTTTATCGCTCAAAACTTGAAAGAAAACAAGAATATTTGGGGGTTGGAATTAATGAGTTTGGGCAATTTATGCACATTAAAATTGTGGTTGCAGGGTGATTAGTTTGATTTTGGATAAGGCTTAACTGAATTAAAGGCAATGGGTGAGCCTGAAGGCCATTTTATATTTAAATTTTTTTTTTCATTTTAATTTTGTATACTTTTATGATCCCCAAAAAGGAAATTAAGACAGCACACTGTAGTATTTTTGTCAAAGAAATGCATGAATACATATAATTTTTTATTTTATTTTCCCCCCACATTCTTTGTTTTCAATGTAAAAGCCTTAAACGAATAACTAACCTTATTATTCACTGAAAAATTGAAATAATTATGAGTATAAAGGGTTTTCAGCGGACAATAAATTCTGTCTGTTTTAGGCACTATGAATGTTTTGCTGTGGAGAATGAAAATGACTCCAGACAGACACACATTAAAATGACTTTACTGGCCTTTTCACAATCACACACAGTATTACCTCAGCAGTGTAGGAATTATGTTGTCAGTAATGCTTTATTCGTCTCATAAAATGTTCTTCATGTGTGTTACACTAGAAGTACACGTTCATTTCAACATTCCTGCTAATGTACAGTGAGCTGCAGCCCACATGGACACCCACTCCTCTGTCTAATGAAGTGCTAAAAGCATTAAAGCTCCAAAGAAAAACGTAAAGACTTAGGAGGCAAAAGGACTATTTGTGATGAGACTGATTCCTTTTAGATGCAGCTTTTATCACAACATGAACAAAGCAGTCAGGAGTCACTGTAAAAGCTATGCGTGTTGTTGTTGTTTTTCCTCACAAAATCTTTGACAAAAAATGTCTTAAGATTGCAGATGATCCTTTATTTTCTTATCTTTACACATACTACTGTCTGATTGGCTGTGACTGTCAGCAAGATTTTATTGACTATTCAATTTTGAGGAAACTTGCAGCAAGAAAAAATCTGGACAAATGAGGCACAACTGAATTTTGGCCATCGACATGTTTGCATGCAAACTGCATGTAAATAGGATTGTAAACTTGTGGGGGGGAAGGGAGCTTTGTAGGAAACAGGAGCCGAGGTGGAGGTTTACAAATGTAGTTTGTCCTCTTCCTCTTGTCTTTTATGAAGAAAAAGACCCTTAGAAGTCAGTTTTTAAAGTCTTGGAAGTAGGTGACCACATTAACGTTATGACCCAGTGTGCAACAGTCATTGTCACAAGCCGCTGTCCTTTTTAAACCATGGGATGCAGGCAGTAACAGAAAGTCGTTTTAGGAACTCAGTCAGATGACAAATACTGTCAGGGAGAAACAGCCGAGCAGATCGTATCGCAGAGAAGTGCATCACGACCCATTCCACAAGCTCAGACACAGTCTGGTCTTCATTCTGACAAGCATGTACAAGTTTTAGTGCTGTTAATTTGTTTATCAGTCAGGAGAAAGTTGATCATGTGTGCTGCGTGTGATGAGTTACATTAAAGGGACATTTGTTTCTCATAAAACCTACCGTGTCCTGTGAGCTCATCAGCAGTAATTACAAGAGGAGGAGATGTGTTCAATTCATTTCCGTGGCTTGATTTCTCTCCTTTGCCATGAGCAATGATGATAAAAACAATGCATAAAAAAAAAGCTCATATTTCATAGTCATCTTGTAACTAAAAAAAAAAAATCTGTGACTAAAACTATAGCAGAAAAGCTCTAATAAGAGTTTTTGATTGTGATTTGGGCTCGTGTTTCGAGCACCTAGCGAATCGTAAGCTGTGTTTTGTTGATTCAGGGAAATGAGGGAACATGTCCTGCCCTGAACGGGGCTTAAAACTGGTGTTTAGAACAAGCTGATGCTCCCTGCTGTGGCGCACACTGCCAAGATCTCCTCCAGCCTCATAAAAGAACTAAAACTATATAAAGGCTGCGTCTAAACTCTAAACTTTCCCTCATTAATAATTTTACTTCTCATTCTCAGCTGGACTGTTCAATATAAAATACAAAAAAAAACCAAAAACCTGCCTGGAGTTTTCTATGGCTAGTGGAGATCTGGGGCAGATGCCCACTTTACCCTGGTAGAACAGGACCTGTGCCATTATTCCAGGAAACTGTGCCATCATACACACACACACACACACACACAGACACACACACAGACACACACACACCCAGTAATGCAAGGTCGTGGTTGAGCTCTGCAGTCTATTCCTGTGTCTGTGATTCTATTAGGCCTGACATCGGATTAGTGACCTTGATCTCTGCAGCTGATTCAGGTTGGTTATTATAACCTATTACCGTTCAGTCTCTGTCACTCCCACACCAAATCGGTGCTGACATCCCATAAACCACATCTCTAAGTGGGTGTTCAGATCACTCAGTTCCCACTTAGTGACCCCACTCCAGTGTTTGGAATTTGTTTTTCTGTTCTCAGCCTATGTGTCCGTCCTATGGAGACATCATATCAGTGGGATATCGCATCGACTTCAAGTTAACTCTTATGTGTCGCGGTTGTGCTAAGAGAAAACAAATTATAGAGAATATTTATAGAGTGTGCATAACTCCAACTAGTCAATGGAACACCTCCATTTCACCTACAGCTAACGCAAATCTTTTGTGTCTATCAGTCCGTGTTCCTCTTCTTCATCGTCTCCATTCCGCACGAGGACTGAACAAATGTGTCACCATTGTGCACTTGCTTTTCTTCCCAGATTGGGCAGAGGAAAGCATGTGGCACTTGACGGTCAGGAGTCTGCAAGCAGCTGGTTTGGCTCAGTAGAGAGTCTTCTGTTGTGGAAGTGTAGGTCATCAGATAAACAGCAACACGCTGTGGTGACAAAGCCCACAGTGTCTCAGTGTGATCACACCTGAAGGCTGGAGACTCTCACGCCTACTCTTGCATCAGAGCTGCTCTTCCTCAGTGATTTACTGTTAATGCCCATGCATTTGTTTGATTGTGTGTTGTCTACTTAATTCTGACTCAACATTTTATTCTGTTGCATTTGTAACCTAAATGGAACATTGCCAGACAAGATATTTGATGGCAAAAAAATCATGTTGTTTAATGTATGACTTCAACAGCCCAACATCTCTTTGTGCATTTGGTGCTCCATAATGCATCACACATTTTCAAAGGAGGACAGGTCTGGACTGGAGGCAGACCCGTCTAATACCTGGACGCTTTTGCTACGCTGTTGTAACGATGCTTCTTCATTGTGTACAAAAATGCATTGTTTGGACGGCGGCAGGTGTTCCAAACCCTGCGTGTACCTTCATAGATATGTAAATTATTCATGCTATGGGCGCTGGCAGTGCTGCCTGGGGTTTGGATTGTTCCAGACTCCTTGACTCTGCTGATATTAATGACTGGTAGGGGTGAAATCCTGAACTATCTTATAGTTGTGTCCGTGTCCCAACTTCTTTGAGATGTGTTGGACTCAGCCATGAAAAATGCAGTATCAACGCTACGGATATCTTCTCTCCATTGCTTTCCCTTGGACCATTACCTTTTTAAAAACGTCATATATATTCCAATATAATAATATAATACTAAATTCTAAATGTAAAAAATCCAGCTGTCATCTTAAAAATGAAGTACAGTAATCCCTCTTTACTCGCGGTTAATGAGTTCCAGGAACCACCCACAAAAACACAACTCCACATTTATTCTTTTTTCCGTCTGTAGGATTTTTATGTCGTTTTTCCTCTGTGACTCGTGTCCTGGCAGGTTGTAAATCAGTGTAACAGAGTAAAAGCACCTGTTCTGCATTCCACATGTGCAAACATACTTGCAATTAACAAAACTGGGTTGTATTTAAAAGAAAATGTTCCATAGTGTAAATATAAGAGGCCAAAACTCCTCACGGTTATCGTAAACTGACCAGCAGGGTTTTCTATACAGGTTGCAGATCTTAAACATCTCAGTTGCAAATCCTACCCATTTGGAGCCACCAGTTGTTGGGTTTTTTTATGTTCCCTGAGTTCTATGGTAGAAACTTGAAAATACAGTAGTTGTGTATTTTATTACTTTGGCCCATGGTTCAGGTCCAGCTCTGCAAAAGTAATCTGTTTTGTTAGATAATCCATCCTGTTTTGTAATATTTACAGGAATATTGTGTATTTATCTGTTGTGCTTCATTGTGGGTTTGACATGATGGATAGACTTGCTGACATAGACTAACCTCTGTTTAGCTCACAAGACAATCAGAAACTAAACTCCAGCTTCACAAAGATTTATTCTAAAGCTGGGACATAAATTCACACCAATGACCAGCGGCATTGTTTGAAAAACACCAATGTTTGTTTGGTGTAGTGACGAGTAAAACACTCAGGAAAACACTGATAAGACATATTTATGTCATGTGCAGGAAATTTCTACACACACATTTACACACACATCCACACAGGGACGTGTGCACGATCCCAAATGCACTGAATACACACCGTGAAAAGAAAAAGAAGTGTTTTTTGATAAAACACTTATTAACTCTACTCTCCAATGTCAATGAGGAAATCAGTGCCTGTGAATTAAATCTGAAGCTCTTACAAATTCAGTTAGTTTATTTAGCACCAACACTTGAATGAATAAGATCTACCTGAGCCAATTCTACCAAAACTAGCACCTCTGAAGCAAAACAATTAACATGTCTTAACATGCTTATTTGATCTGTGCTAAAATGAATGCGCTAAAAATAAAAGCATGATTTGTAAGAGTTCCTTTCTTATCCAGAAGAATTATTTCCCTGGAGTCTCGGTCGAGGTAAGAGAACGTCTCCCAGCGATAGCTGGAATTCCAGGAAGAGATTGCTCATGGCCAAGAAACACTCTAGAAAAAAAACACAGCTCATTTGCTTTTATTTTGAATGTTTTTACACACTTAATAATAGTGGTGAGACGGAGAGGTTTCTAGGAATGAATTCATTTGTCACAAAGAGACAGTCCTGATGTAGATGTCAAAAGAACGGAGCGAGATAAGTTTATGAAAAAATGACATAAGTTGAGATTTCAGTATGAGAGTGTTTCTAGAAATTTTTGATCAGTAAGGAGAAAAAAAATACCCTAAAAATTCTTTAGCTGTTTTGGATTTGAATCGCTCCCATTTCACAAACAAAGCACCCGCAGATGAAACCAATCTGACTGGAGAAGCTCTGTTTTAATTCAGCTGTCAACAAGTCCAGTTTTAACTCTAACATCACTTTTTACATCTCGTCACAAGTTTATCTTTGTTCAGTTGCATAGAAATACAACCAATTCCATGCATGTGTGTAACTACACAGTCAAGCACGTCACACACATTCTGACAGGCTGTTTATTTCTGCTCAGGATTTTCTCACTTCTGGAATCAAGTGATCCAGAATTTGTAGAACAGACATTGAATTCCAGGCTTCATCTCTCTCTCTCTGATTTGTCTCTGCCGTAACATCTGGAGGCAATTGGACAGTATTAGAGCTCAGGCACTGGTCAAAATCCCTCTGGAGGATTTTCTGGTTTGGCACACAGCTCACTAAGCTCCATCACTAAGTGCTCGGACTGCATCATCACTGGGGGTCTCCACGGTAACTGTAACACACACACCATCCATTGACACCAGCTCGAATTGGTTCAGCTGTTTTTTCCTGTTTTTGGCACGGAGGCTCTAAAAGTTCAAACTAATGGGTCAGTGAGTGCTTTTTTATTGTACATTATTTTAACAATGTTTTAGGGAACCTGTCAAACACCGTTGGGGATCAAACCTCAATGAGAATGGTGTATTCTCATCACAGCGTGGGTGTTTGTATCGGATGAAAATAACGTGATTATCTGGATTCAATCAGAACAAAAACACAGAAAACTGTGAGGAAAGAATTTAAATTAAATTTTAAGTGAAATTTAAAAGTTACAATCCTTACAGCTCACTGCTCTGACTGATTGACTGACTGAACTAATGATGCTCAGAGACCGTCCCGCCTGCTCCTCATGAGATGTTGAATCATGAGATGGCGTGAAGTAGTTATCCATGCAATTTTAACCCTACAGCCAAAACAAAAGTTTAACTGCTTCTTTTTAAAATTTCTATCTTGAGAAATTTTTCCAGAGCACATATAGTTCACTTGTTTTCCTTTCAAATGTACACATGGAGGTACTATCCATACTTGTTGTACATAATTTCTTACTAGCTACTTGTTACACTAGTCCTGCTATAAAATTACAAATTACTGCATTTGAAAGTCAGATGTGTTTGTTTGAAAGTGTCACTAATTTGTTCCAAGAATAAATGTATTACATCTGATTATGTCTACTGGTTTTTATTTGGTCATTAAAGTTGTTTTTGCTGCATCAGCAGAGAGAAGAGCTTCTTTGTTTGCCACCAGTTTGCTGCATCAATTCAGAATTACTGCCGTTAGATTCCTAGGCTGGCATCCCACTTTCATTCAGTTCAGAGATTAGATGCTGATTTACTGTGTTTTCCATTTATTGTCTTAAAATAGCTTTATTTTCTCCCACAAATTAAGTCTTGTCTTACAGCCCCCCTCTTCTTATTCCTCGTGCCTGGAAACTCCATCCTCACCACCCTTTTACCAATATAATCAATACAGTACACTCACAATCACTATTTTTTTGGTACAAATTTTTTTTGAAAATAATATTGTAATATATATATATATATATGTATATATACTGTATATATACAGTATATATATATTTTGAACAACTCACTTTTCGAACAGCCTTCTGGAACAGATTATGTTCAAAAACCCAGGGTTGACTGTACACACACACACACACACACACACACACACACACACACACACACACACACACACACACACACACACATATACATAAATTTAAAAAAAAGTCTGTTTCTAATAGAAGCCTGTAGTTCCCTCTAAATTTCAGTGGAGTAAATAAAGGCCGCTACTCATTCATTCATTCATTCATTCATTCATTCATTCATTCATTCATTCATCCATCCATCCATCCATATATCCATCAATTCATTCATTCTCACAACCGCTTCATCTGCTGTTGCGGGTCACGGGGAGCTGGAGTCTATTAAAGGCCACTATAGAACTTGTTAAATTTCATATCTTGTGATATATCTCGTATCGGCAGGAGGAATGAATTAGGTTTCAGATATATTTTTGCTTCTGTGGTTTTCGTCCACTTTCATTTGAGATGGTGCGCTTTGACTCTTGTGGTGCACAGCAGGTGTTCAGTAGGGCAGGATTTTACTTATTTAGGTTTTTTTCCTCCTGAAAACAGCTGCCTGCTGCTGCTGCTCATCAGACGGGTGACAGAAGACTTAAGGTGCTGGAAAACAAGAACAATAAACCAAAAGCAGCTGAAATGCTGCAGCAATTTTCTCTCATTCCTTCCGTTATGTTGTCTTATCCTCTCCTTCCCCGTTTGGCACGTCTCCATGCTGGGTTCCTTCTTCTGCCTTGGCTGCCAGATGTAAAGCGGGCTGCTTGGTGTTAATCAGACAGATGGCTGGTGTCTGCATGGCTGTCTCTGACACCGCCAATAAACTTTTCCTTTCCATGCCCTGTGGAATCCAGAGTTCAGCAGCGGGAGTGGAGTGGTGTGTCTTCAGCCTTTTGAGCCATTTAGTGCCACAATGACACCCCAGTGAGTCTGTTATATCTGTACGGTAACACACCCACCTCTACACACATGCCAGGCACCAATAATAAATGAAGTTTTGACCTTTTCAAATGAGGCATTCCACCCACGTACAGTAAACATCAAACACAAGCATTGGTTCATGCTGTTTCTGGCATTAGCGTTTCAAATTCTAATGAATTATATTCATGATCTGTTTTGATCTGTATGCAGAAATATTAGATATCGGTTTTCTTTTGACTGACAAGGCCAGTGTTGTAGCTTCGTATGTTTGAATTTGCCTGGAGGTCTGTACAGTCTGTATCACTGATGACACATGTACCACAGAAAAAACACATGCACTCGCACGACACATGAAAACGAAGGACAAACTGATCGCTGTTCGTACTTATGGAGATCTGCACACAGACGTGAGTCCAGTGGGGGCTGCATACACACTGCAGCTGTCTGATGCTGTCTTGTATTTGACTTGGACTTAGATGAAGGTGATGCATAGACTTACTTACTTACTTATATTTTTTTACCTTGTGTCGGTGTTGGCAACGGGCATCAAGCTCGTGCAGAAGAGGCTTGTCAGGCACCGGAGCTGCATTCAGGTTTTACAATCATGAGTTCCTTGTTAGTTTTGTTTTTTCATTATTAGATTTCTTGGCCATGCATGTGAGCAAAGAATTTAACTCATTTTTCATTAATGAATCTACACAGTTATAGATATACTGGTTCGGTCCACATGTCGTTGCATTTGGTGGATATTAGGCAGGTGCTGGTTGTTATTGCATCATGTAATGAAGCTGTCAATCAGACCTCTGTGCTAGCTGGTACAAAACACTAAAACTTTCTCACTTTTTTGTCAAATTGTTGTTATTAATCATACATTTTAACAGTCATATAACTCATTTTTAACAAAAACTATTCAGCGACTTGGGTATAGCTGGTAGACGCCTACAGCGGCGAGGTGGAAATTCTAGTTTCTGTGTGTGAGGCTGCTGTTTCATGTGTCGTTAAGGAGGCGACACGACTGCTTCACACACACTCAGACCTATCCCTGACTTGCCACAGGCATCACTGACATGAGCACAGGACTACAAAAGAAGCGCGCATGAACACAAACTTGACTCACTTTCTACCGCACTGCTGTTGATCTATGTTTAAAATTAGAAGGCTGCATAAAGTCATGTCATTATTTTTCCAGTGTCTTACATGGATTTTATTCTCATTGCAGAGATGAGGGTGAAATTTGAAGAATAGCAGTTCTGTTTATTCAGTTTTCAGAAATATCTGCTTAAAACAAGGTTACAGCACCCTATTTGTTTTCCAGAACAGGCTACAACTATATTGTTAAACTACGTTAGTTGCTCATCTAAATTAGGACTGTCACCTGCCTGTGATCAGCATTGTGATCAGCATTAATAATTAACGTGGTCGGCCTCTTAGCTTAGCGTTAGCCAGCAGGTGGTGGCAGCAGAGCGTGAGTGATTGAGTTACCTCACCGGTATAGCCAGCGGTCTAGGTGAACAAGTGTGACAAGCAAACAAACGTTCACTCAACTTTAACAAATGTTCATCGAAAAAGACGATGACGGAGCCGATGTTGAGAGAAACAGATATTAAAAAGGAGAAAGATGAAGCGAGGACATCTGATTATTGACACTGACGATAAGCGATGATGAGGCTGATAGAGAGTCCGTTGGGTCCGCAGGTGTTCGTCATCCACTTCAAACGGCGTGCAGTAATCCCTCGCATATTCGCGTAGTAGGTAGTAGGTAGTCACATGACACCGTACGCGCACATTCTATTGGCTAATGGCATCCGGAAGTGCGCTTTAAACAGTCTATCAGAGTGTGGGAAAAGGTGATACAGATAGAAGGTGGTTTAAACTGTTACGTGGAATTTCGTTTTCGCGGGTGGTTCCTTGAACGATTTAACCGCGAGTAACGAGGGATCACTGTATTGATCAATGCCAAAATGTTGCTTTACAATAAGATTTACTGTAGATTCATCAGAAAGAGTGTAATCGAAGTACATCTGTCCTGGCCGACAGAATGTTAAGTCCCAAACAGGGTCCAAACACTGGTGGTGGCGGTGGCTAATGACTCTGCTGGGACTGATAAAGCAAGTGAAATGGAAAAAATGGTGAAAAATGATGATCAGCTGATGAGAACTGATGATATCTTGACTGTTGAACTCCATCTCATAATGAAGACTATGCATGTATGAGAGGAATGATTGACAGGATGGTATGAAGATAAATAGTCTTCCTGACTGAACTCATGCTGTTATCACAAGATCAAGCATTTATCAATTTGACGCAGAAGATATATATTGTCCCGTGTAACCTTGGGGCAGCTCCTCAGCTTGTGCAGGATGGCGGCTTCAGTGTTCAGGTGAGACATGAACTTTGGTAATTTATGCGCTGTCAAGGGGATTATGGACACAGACGTTTTGGACTCAATAGTTGGAAAGCATTGACAAATGTTGGTTAGTTGGTTTCAAAGGATTTTGTGATGGTTGATGATGAATTACGTAACGCTCTCTGAATGTGAGAGTAGGGCTTTAAAGACGGATGAAAGCCAATGCGGGTCGAGAAAGGAGAGAAGTGAGGATAAATATGAGCAGATAAGAGAGCGATGTGATGAGGTGATGAGGAGGGGATGATGTCAGAGGGAGGGGATACGGACGCCACACTAACCTGATGGGTCTTTAGCCTCCTAAGATGAAGATATAAAGGAAGTAAAGAGAGTTAGACAAAAAGTTCCTTGAATAATTAAACATTTTGACAGCAACATGGCTTTGCTTTCAAACTGGTTTGACCAGAATAGTAGTTGCAATTAAAAATGATGTGGAAAAAAAAGATTTAAATAAGAATAACAATACATCTCAAAGTGAGAAGACACACGGATGTCTTAACTCATGGAAAAATATAATTTAATTTAGTTTGAATCTGTTTTGTCTGTCTGACATGAACCTGATGACATCAACTGCCCTTAATGTGCTGAGTTTTCTGTCTTGTGTTTGGATTTTAATGGATAAACACATTAAAAGTGTAATGACTTTTTTTCAGCATTCATAAATGTAAACACTGCACTGATTTCATTACGGTGTAACTGTAGATGAAACTGTCCAAAATCACATGATCATTTATAGATGTCATACTAGCTGCCAATTCCCCATTTTATCATCTTGTTTTCTTCTTCTTGTTCAGCCCTTATTTTGCATCAGACTCCAAAAGCCTTATCATCTCTGCCCCTCGCCACTGCCTGGGGGAAAGATTAAGTGAATGATTTTGACTTGTGAACGTAGGAAATGTCTTTGTTTTTAAGATTCAGAGGACGTGCCCTGACCCGTCCTCAGCTTTTTTATCTTGTGTGTCAGTGACAGTGGATCTAGGTGAATAGAATACTTCATGCGGGTATGTTGTGGCTAATGAGATTAAGAAAGCCTCGTGTTTGCTTCTCTTGGTATTGGATAGCGTGAGGTTGTCAGGGAAAGTACATTTCTCAAGTGAATCTGTCAAGTGAGTGAGGATCAGGTGGAGCGCTGCAGAGATCGCAGCGATACGTCCTTATTCGGAATGTTGTGTTGAAGGCAAAGCTGAGTCTTAAAGCTAATCTTTTTGATTTAACAGTCAATTTACCCTAAAATCCCCAGGAGCTCTGTGTGGAGACGTAGCAGATACCACTAGATGATGTACGTTTCCTTTGCGGTATCTGTCAGATTAAAATATGGCTGCGTGCTGGAACGTTTTTGAAGGTTTTTCAATAGTTGAATATAAGGAAAATGAAATATTTGTAACTGTGCAAGCGTTGTCTTTTGTTTGTAAAGTTCGTGTTTACTATTGTTGTGTTTGACGTTGCTATTTTCTTTCTGTTTTGTCTGTCACACTCAGTTTTATTGCATCTCCAGGGAGGAGGTGGGGTAGAATTTGTCAGTGCATGCGTTTGGGACTGACATGTTTCACGGCTTTATACTTTACATTTGAAATCACACATTTAGAAACTGGTGGATAGATGTTTAATTTATCAAGTAAAACCTACAATTTTTTTTTTTTTTTTTTTTCAAAAGTTCGACATAAAGAGGCATCCTTTCTGTTTTGCAGGATGCCTCAGGCACAGATTCTATGACAGATCAGGATAACACCGTAACGTGACTTGTGTGAACAGCAGAAATGATTCATGTAGCAGTGAATTTGTTCCATCAGATATATGGAAGAAGGAAGCAGACTGAAAATGTAGTTGAAATACCTCCGTCGTATCTCTAGTCAGTGTCTGTTCTGTGAGTCAGCTCACATGCTGATATCTGAATAAATGGCACAACAAATACTTTTTAATTTGTATTGATTTATTGTTGTTTTTTTTTAATTTGGAACAATTAGTTCCTTCTCTCTGGACCAAATAAGTGTGGAGAGTGATCTTTGAACTACACTACTAAAACGAGTGTGGTTTGACAGCCTTAGGTAAAGAGAGTCATTGTTTGGCCTTATTTTGTCCTGTTGCAAAAGCGTCTGATGATTTAAAAATACAGAGGATTTCTTCAGAAAGAGGAAAGACTTTTTTTGTCGCCATAATTGCCTGGAACAAACTGATTTCACCGTCATGATCCCAGTTTTTGATCATGCGCTGAGCACATCTCTTCCCGACAGGAGCACAATCTCCAAGTTGTTACCGTGTGAGTTTCTGATGCAGACGTTATTTTAAAGAAAGATGAAATTAAAATGATGAAATGAAAAGAAATTTAAATGAAAGTTTTGCCAGAAATCATTTAGATCACATGTGTCAAACTCAAGGCCCGGGGGGCCACATTTGCTTGTTGCTCTTTTATGTTTTAACAGAGCAACAAGCAAACTTTTTTGTAACTTGAATAAGAGTTATTTAACATATAGGAGTAGTTACGTTTATTTTAAATCACATTGAGTTACATGTAGTTACATTTAGTTTACATCTGGCCCTTTGAGGTCAGCCGTTATGCTGATGTGGCCCTCGGTGAAAATGAGTTTGACCCCCCCCCCCCTGATTTAGATCGTAAAAGATGTGCAGACAGAAAACTCACTCTATTGCCACCTCAGGCCACAACACCACCTGAATGTCACAAGAAAACCAAAACTTTCTTGAACAACTATCCTTTTAGTGAAGCAGAAATTAAAAGCTGCTACGTCAGACGCCATGTTGTTCAGGCAAGAGAGTCGTTTTGGGAAGCAAACAAAAAACAAAAAAAACGGTGCAGTTGCTGAAATGATGCTGTTGGAACCAGATACAAACTTCCCGTCATGAATATAACTCTCCTGACGGTAATAGAATAGATGAACAGATCGAATAAATAAATGAATGTTTGGAATCCTCTGACAGTAACCTCAGGCTTCAGATGTTTTTTCTTGCCCAAACGTGCCTTTTAAGTGATTCACAGTATAGCATAGCATGCTTACAGCTCGAGCTAACCAACACACTGAATCAGATCACTGCAGCTGAAGGACCGCACAGGTCTTTTAGGGTCAACGTTTTTAGATACAGACACTAAAACCATCAGGGAATCTAGAAGTTGTGCTCAATCAACTCAATGTTTTCACTACTTTCATAGAATTCATTTTGGGAAAACATAGTCGGGTGCTCAGCTATAGTTTCATCTGATACCAGTTTCTGAGTCAACAATTACACAGAAAGTAAATGTCAGGACACGCTTGAAACAAACCTCTTTACATTGTACAGACTTTGGTTTCAACTTGCTGAGCTGATATCTGTTGAAGGACAAAAAATAAAAAGGTTCCCACCAAAGACGTGGGAGACGAGGACGACAGTGGGTAGCAGATACCTCCAAAGTGTCGAAGCTGATTCTTCACCTGCAGTTTCATCATTGAAAGTTCATGTGAAGCGTGAAAAAGAAAAACATTTTCGGCTCAATTTAGATAAAATCTAGATGAGATGTGACAGACGTAACCTGACACTCATGTACATACCGTCCTGCATTAGCGAGATCACAACTCTGATATCAATCATTCTTGATATGGATGGCTGACAAACGAGCTTTTCATGACTTCACACTACTCCCAGAAGTGTTGCAGCGGTGCATTTACGACACGCTATTATATTCAGATTGTTGAAGATAGTTTTTCTTCTTCCCAGGAGCAACAGGATCACTGGCAGCTAACTTCAAGTGTGAGTGAAAATATTCTGTGTTCACATGGATAAATTCTGCCGCAAGAGGGGTGGAGGTTGTTCCTGATCGACGCGTCTTATTAATCAGTAAAATTCTTCTCAGATGCACTTTTACACTTTGCTTTTTTAAGAATGAATAACGTGTCCCCGTGCGCGTGAAGAGCAAATGTCTTCAAAAAGAACTGGAGAGAGGAATTCTCACAAAATTTCTCTTTCTCTCTCTCTCACTCATACACACACACACACACACACACACACACACACACACACACACCTGGTCTATCCCTGCATGAAGTGATTATGTTCGCTTGACAGATTTACAAAGTTGAATGTAGCAGAATAACTGCAGAACAATGCAAACTGCGTAAGTTGAAACGTTTCTAAAAGGGATTATGGGTAGGGTTAGAAGTTAGAACGCACCATCAATCAAACAACAGAGATGAGTCAACTTAAAGAGCCCCCTTGACAGGGGTGTAAAGACACAAACACACTCAGAAAAGTCCTCCTTAATACCTTTTTACTGCTAATAATACTCACACTGTTAGACGGACAGTAAGCGGATGGAGTTGGTCTTTCACTGGAATCTCTGTGGTCACACATTCAAACAGAACCACCGAGTGTGAAAAGATCCACCTGGGTGTGTTTTAAACAGGTGGACTCATTCGTAGTACTTTTTTTTGGTCACGTCTCTTTCAAAACGCACAAATGCTTTCAGCGACTACATTTATCAGGACCATAACTGTCAAATCATTGTGAGCCTTATCTCGAACTGAAGCTCTTGTTCTAAAATAACTATTTGAATGGGTGTAGACAGGCAAAGTGGTGACATGAAAGACAAGCCAGTGTACGATGAGCACCAACACAGTCTCGCGATGACCCCGTTCCCACCCACCGTGCTTAAGCCTCTCCGGGCCAGAAAATCACACACTCGAGTGTTTTATGACCACAAGCAGGAGAGGAAATTAATTTGTCTTTGCTTGGATTCAGTTTTCATGAGGGAGGAAGACGCCTGACTGACAGTGACTTACATTATTCATGCATTTTTGTTGACTCACCACAACAAAGGAAAAGAAATGTCAAAGGGGTTGATGACTCAAAGTGACATGATTTTATTAGTTAACACAGCCCCCCCCCCCCTGTAAGAGCAGACCAACACAGCTCCTGTTACCGTAGATGGTGTGGAATTTGTTTGGTTACCAAAGGTACGCCTTAAGGAATCCGGGAGCAGGATGAGTATTTTGCTGCTGTGTGACAAATATAATATTCACCTGGAATGGGACTCAGCTTCACTAGAGGCTCATCTTCTTTGTGCAGAAATTAAAATATTCTGTTAAATTTCAGAGATGTGTTGTTAAGTCATACCAACGCTGTGTCTGTGTTTGTATGTGAATGATTGGAGGGTGTCTGCCGCTGCGTCCTCCTCTTTAACTGATCTCCTCGACATCCATAACATCGCTGAAAGGAGCAAAGAAGTCACCTCTGTTTGTCCTTCATTCTTGTCCTTTTTTTTTTTGTTCTCCTCTCTGAAAAGCATCTGTTTTATGTTTAGATACGCGACACAACAATATGTACCGTGCTGCATCATAAATAACAACACATCACCGACTCATCCTGTGGAATACGAGGCTCTTCATGTTTGGTGTCTTCCGGAATAAAATGTTTTGTCTTAAACAGAATTTTTTATTTTTTTTTAATTGTGAGGTTTTCACAGAAC
The DNA here is from genome assembly GCF_040054535.1 of Antennarius striatus. Classification (NCBI taxonomy): domain Eukaryota; kingdom Metazoa; phylum Chordata; class Actinopteri; order Lophiiformes; family Antennariidae; genus Antennarius; species Antennarius striatus. The sequence continues at coordinate 12,569,375 of NC_090797.1, read as the reverse complement.
ATCAAACTAGGATGCAGTGAATGTATCAGAGGATTTAACAACCAGAGCCTGAGGAAGAGAATTATCCATAAATTTGCAAGGTTTAATTAATATTCCAGCTGAAAACACGACGTCAGCGATCGCGTTTGATTTCCCTCCTCTATTAGTGACTGATGTATCTGTCATTGCTCTTAAAGTTTGAAGCTGACGAGCCTTCTTCTATTTCCTGAAAAGAATTGACTTCCCTTCAATTTTCTTCTTGTAAGAATCGTCCAGCGGTCATTGAAGTGAATAAAATACCTTAAAGTGGGGGTTGATCAGTGCACTTTACAGAAAATAAAACATAAAAAACGTAGTTACATCCGTTTCCTTCTGCCACCACACCCTGTGAACGACTGCTTTAGCACAAATACTCAGCAATGATCTCTAACATATGTAGTAGAGAAATTTACTGTCATTGTGTTGGTTTGATAGTTAAAGTGACAGATGCACTTAGCGAGAAAAAGAAATGTGTTTACATTTGTACTTCTTAAATGTCAATTTCAAGTGTTACGCTCTTGCAGTGTTTACATGCATTACTCTCAGCATTGTTATAATATTTTCTACATGCAGCTACTTGTTGGTTCCCATAGCTGTATTTAGACACAGACACGCACACACACACTCACTCCGACTTGCTGCTGTAATTTATACTGAGGTAGTTCAGGTGGAGGCTTCCAAAAAGCCTCAGACGTTTGTAACTTTAATCTAGAGATAAAATAAAACAATGTCTTCAAGCAGGTTTACAAGTAACATCTTTTTATAATATATTATAGATTTCTAATCTTTTGTTTGTATGACGAAATGTTGATAACCCTCCAAACTTACACAACTCATTAATTATTTGTGAAAGAATGTAAGAAGTAGCACAGATCTCTTAAAGATGTCTCTTTCTGTTGTTTTGCAGATCTTACAGGTGAATCTAGTGATGTCCATCCTGCTGTATGTGATGGTCCTCGTATACCTCTATGGTATCCAGGCAACCAACATGGACAGCAGTCGCCAGGGGAAGCAGCAGCAGCAGCAGCAGTCGAGTCCAGACCCCATAAACTCCCTCATCATCCAGCTGCTTCAGGCTGACCTCACCAGAGGGAGGACCAAGGGCAACCAGAGCCAACAGGAGAAGAGCCGGGAGGCCGAGTCCCAGGATATACTGCCCCCTCCCCTCAGCGCAGACTTCCCCTTCAGGGAGGACCAGGGCGAGGTGGAGCAATGGGGCGTGGGGATGCGCAGTGGAGGTAGCAGCGATGTGATGGTTGACCATCAGGTGATGCTTTTGAACACGGACCTTCTCAGGCAACACAAGCGCTACAACTCACCGCGGGTGCTGCTGAGCGACCGACCGCCGTTGCAGCCGCCGCCGCTGTTTCTCGCTGACGATTTTGTGAGCGGAGGACTGGATGGAGGACCGGCGGGGAACAAGACAAGAAAGAAGCGTTACGCTGAGCACAGAAGCTACCGTGGGGAATACGGCGTGTGTGACAGTGAGAGCCAGTGGGTGACGGATAAAACCCAAGCGGTGGACACCAGGGGCGACCCCGTCACTGTACTGGCAAAAATTAAAACCAGTGCCACGCAGAACATCAAGCAGTACTTTTATGAGACGCGCTGTATGACCCCTAGTCCGGTTAAAAGTGGCTGCAGGGGCATTGATTACAAAAACTGGAATTCTCAGTGCAAGACATCACAGACTTACGTTCGAGCGCTGACGCAGGTTCGTAACTCCGTTGGGTGGCGGTGGATACGCATCGACACCTCTTGTGTCTGTGCTTTGTCGAGAAAACGTCACAGGACGTAAATGAAACAAGACGAGCCCCGCTGGGGGCTACCTGTCCTACTTTTGCATAGGAGGCTATTTCCTGTTCGCAGCGCTCCCTTCCCAGGATTACACATCACGGTGGTGAACAAGGAACGTTCTACGATGAAAGGATATTTCTACTTAAGAAGTCTTGGATGGATTTAAATGACATTTTGCGTTAATGCGCTGTTAGAAACAACTTGTTTGAGAGGGGATGGGGACGAGGGAAGGAGTATGTGAATGGGAACTGTACATATAAATTATTTAAATTATATGAAATGCATGTAGTTCATACATGTTCATCTAACTATATATGATGTATGAATATATTTGTGTTATTTATTGAAAGAAGTCTTCAAAAGGAAAAAAAAAAATCTATAAAAGAAATGAAACATGCTACGAACTCTTTTTGAGACTATAATAGAGAGCTGGGCTGCAAAGGTGCTTCTAAATAAGACTTTTACATGTGCCTTGACTGCAGAGCTAGACAACAAGACTTTGGTAATTCACAAACAGTTTCCATATATGTTTCTGGTATGACAGTAGCAGGGATCGGTCCCCCCATGGACCAATGTAGGACCCAACTTCATAGCATTAACTCTTAATGGCATGGCTAATCATGCCAGAATTTATAATTACCAAAACATATTTGAGAGTTGTCCAAAAACATATACATTTACACATTGTTACAGCTCAGATTAAGATTTAATACACAATAAGTCAGATTATTGCTATGAAAGACTGCTTTGACACAATAACAATAAATCCCTCATGTGGAATCTGCTGGTGAAGATTTAAGACAATCTAACGGTTTGGTTTTTTTCTCAGACCACCTTGACTTTGTTCAGATTTTACTCTTGACTGTTAACATGAGCTGTTTCCTTCCTATTAATAAAAAAAAACCCCAAATATTTCTTAATGTGGGAAACATTTTATTGATAAATACCCATTTCAAGTTTTGAAAAATATATGCTGAAAAATTTTAAATATGTAGGATGCACATGAGCAGCAACCTCCGTGACTGAAAAAGTGAAGTCAACGTGGATGTGCCAAAAACTGTAGTTCCTGGAATGACCACTAGAGGTTGGATCCGAAACAGCCAGTCATCACTGACCCCCATGTTAAAACTGACAGCAGAAATAAATGTGTTTACAGCTTGCCAACAAAGAATGATATTGGTCTCTGTAGTCGTTCGTGAGAAGATTATGGGGGATAAATTTTACAGGTTCCATAATTTTAAATAACAAACAAAAACAAACGGAAACTGACGGGTCCTGTATCGACTCGGGGTCAAACTGGGGTGGTAGAACAACAGCATCTCAGCGAGCCATAGGCTACAACCACCGTAAACATTAGCTCATGCTACTGTCAGCACGGAGCTGTCCGTGAGAGGGGCGTGTAACACGCAAGGTGGGCGTTGACAGAGGGAGCTCATTTGCATTTAAAGGTACAGGCGCAGAAACAGCCTGATTCAGCTTGGGGCAATACATTTAAAATACTGTTCTTGCACGTGTGCCCGATGTGTGAAATTGATTTAAAAGAGTATAAAATGAGAACTTTAAAAGAATACGTTCAATCATGTAATGCACGTTGAATCAGTCATTCTTCCAGGAGTCATTTGACTCTCCGAGCCCAGCAGAAGCCCAGTCTCTCTGCCATTGGCTGGGTTAGTCTGGGTAAGAAGGAGTGAGACGCGGCCAACACTGAGGGACTGGAGCCAACACCCTGAGGTTCAATCTTTCAAAACCCATGAGTGACATCACACATACTTACTATCATTGGAGTAGAACTCAGAAAGTGTAAATATCTTTTCATAAAACATTTCAACCACAGTGGCCACATGTTGATACTGTTACTGATTTCTACATGCAGCAGCCTGTTGGCTGTCACAGCTGTATTTACACACACACACACACACACACACACACACACACACACACACACAGTTCATCACTTCAGTTGCACTGCAGAAATTCTAAATCCATAAAACATGACAAAAATTGTTATCTGCAGAATGCATACTAACAACTTATCAGATGGGAGATTTACAGTAACATCCATTGTGTTCAGCGCTAACGGAGGACAAATGCAGGTTGAGTCACATTTCCGTAAGAGATATCATCGTGGCCGTCTCATCTGTCATTAGGTAGATATTGGTTTCTAGAAAACCTCACAAAAAAGTTTAACCTTAAGGTGAACTTCAGAAACACACTGTCCTGATTCATGATGTTTTTTTATTTGAATTTTTATCAAGAGATAAAAATATGCCCCAATTAAGCCTGAAACATGAATCTGAAACATTCCATTAAACAGTCACCTTCAGAACACTGCAAGAAGTGTAAAACAGAAAAGGACAATTAATAAAATGTTTTGGGGAAACTCATAGACTCGTTTGATTTCATGCCACTGATGTGCAGACCTCGTAAAACGCTTTCATGAGATGATCCAAGTGTTTGTGAGCGATGCAGAAGCATCAACACAGACGGAACTCCTCAGAAAGAAAGTGAAAAAAAAAAAAAATCAGAAAGTTAGAAAACTAATTTAACAAATCTCCACATGTTCAGCGAGATAAAAAGTCACCAGAGGCGACGTGACTGAAAAAGATCTAAAAGTATTCATTATAAAATTCCTCAAAGGTTACTGAACCTCCCAGATGTGGGTGGTGAGGAAGTTTGGCTGTGTATTAAAGGTAGGAGAAGAAACAGAACAAATCAGCCATTCACACGACACAAAGAAGCTTGGAGTTAAGAGTGATAAATTACAGGTGTTTGCTAACATTACGGGAACACGTCCTGGGATACGATAAAGCATGAATCCTCCTGAGTATCTTTAATATCAGATTCTACTGTGTTATTTGGAAAAGATGTTCAGGGATGGTCGTTTTTCCCGCAGAAGTCTCAGGTCCTCAGGTGGTTTTTAAAGCTTAATGAAACACAGGGTTATGTTTTGGACAGGACTATCTTGGTGGCCTAAATTATAAATCTAAATGATGATGAATGGCGTATGTAGCAGACAACTGTGTAACTGTGTGTGAAGGCACAGAAACAAGGATCACCAACGGGCCAACATTAAGTTCCAGACTTGAAATCGTCTCAAGGAAGTGGCAAAAAATGATTGCACTGTATTTGATTTGCAACCGGATGAGTTCAAATGTGGATTTTTAGCTAACTTGTTATAAACTGTGACCTAATTTGATTTACGATTTGTTTTTTTTTTACCTTTTGTTTTTCCCCTTTGTTGCCAACAGGCCTTGAATTATATTAAATCAGTCGTATTCAAACTACAGTTTGTCCGTGATCCAAGACGACTCTGCAGACGGTCCAACTCAAGTCACGAGGTCACCCACTGCTGATTATCTCGAACCAAAGCTCGTCAGAAAATGTGACAACATCGATTAGACGTCCCATCATTATCCACTATCCACTCATACCCCCAGTATCTTCATAGTCACACTAAACCCTTTGCTTCCTCCACCACAAGTTGTGATCAGACAAGTAAACCTTCAGACGTCTGCTCATGCAGAACTTGCAGGGGTGTTGGATTTGTTATCAAGCGGTAGGAGAGAGCAGCATATTGTGTCTCTAATGACCCAGGGGTTTTATAGAGGGGTAAAGCTGTCTTAAGGAGATGTACATACATGCAGAGCTGGGATTTCAGTAAGTAATCTCTTATTGTAAGGGGAGCTTATCGTTTGTCACAGGAGAACAGATCCACAATGTCTTCAATGTGGTGGATGAATGTGTGCTAACAGAGTAAAGGACAAAGGTCAGGGAATAAAAACCCCTAAAACATGGGCAGAATAAGAGGACAGTGGACTCTACACATAAAGGAACTGAAGGAAAATTGATTAGATGTTAATAGTTTTGCCTTTGTCCATGTACAGTATATAAGATTTACAGATGGCTCAGTGCCAGTCGAACTCAGTTTTGGGTTTATTTGTTCAACAGCGTTCAGTACAATTGAGAGGCGTCCTCGAATCCTTGCAGTCCTTTACACCATAATTTCTTTCATTCATTTTAAGTTCAGAGCTGAGCTGGTCACAAACCATTTTGCCCCAACCTGGACTGAATTTTATAGGAAAAATGTATTGCTGGTAAATAAATAAGTCTTTGTTTGTACCCTTGATACAAATTTGACTAGAAGCATCGGTCATGACCCGGGTGTTAGGATCGTGAAATACGATCACACCAGGAAATAGGATTCTTTCATTGACGGGTGTTGGTGCAAAGAAGAGTTGCCGCTCATCGAGAGGTTTTTCCTTTCAATCCTGTCTTGACACCTGTCAGGATTTACAGAGAAGCTTTCACGTTGGATTGGACTGCTCGTGTTGAGCGGTGCGTGAGATCCCCTTCTTTTGACCACTCCTAGAGGCCGCTGAGACCTAAAGGTCAAAGGTCATGAGTGTCTACAGATGGATGGAACACGACGAGGATAAGAAGAGTAGAAAATCTGGCAACAGTCAGGCAGGCTCTCCACCAATACTTTTTCATTTGTATGAACTCTCAAAACTGATTCAGGAGGAGAAGTCAAAAGATTTTCACTAAATTCTTCATTTTAAACAGAAATACACTACGGACTTTTATTTTTGCAACTTCCCTCCAAGCAAAATTTTGTGTAGAAGTATTTGGATATTTTTTTCAGTGCAATGTAAATTTAAAAGTATGTTTTTGTTGTTGTTGTTGTTGTTTTTGTTGAACTGCTAGGGTTACTTCGAGGAAACAGGAAGGGCAGATTTCATTGACGTCACCTTTTCAGATGACTAACAGTTCTTGGGGTGGTGAGACGATTCTTAGTCATGTGACTGTTAAAGAACACAATGACAGAGAGACAGTCAGACTGAAGGTCCTGTATTAATGTCAGTGTCAGATATGATCAAATATATGGTTGTATTGATCAGTGAATTACAACCTTTGGTCCCTTTGCAGGCTAATCTGCCACTGTTAAAACAGCTTGTAGAGTTTAAGAGTTTGTGTCTTAAAATCATTTTTAAAAGCGATCCATAAATGTTCAGCTACTTGTAAAATCAATTTTTAAACATCCAAGGATTCTCTCTGCATGTTGGAATGCTGTCAGGCATATATTTTGCCCAGCTCTCCTGCCAAAAGTTCTGACTTTCCAGGGATTAAACTGCGCTTTAAAGGCCCAGGTCGAACCCAAAGCCAGTGATTCTTTCTATAAGACATTCCACAACACAGCTTTCAGGGATCCACTAATACCATGTATTTAAACTGTCAGTTTTTCAAGACATCGGTCCTAATATGGTCCTCAGGGAAGCTGACTCACAGAATTTGCCCAAAATTGGTATGTTCTGTAACAAAACGTTCAATTTACGCACGCTGAGCCCTTCTTCAATCGCTCAAAAACAATATTTCTCCCATTGAGCTGCTGAAACAGAAACAAGTTTAGAAAATTTGCTAAATTATTAAAGGAATACAGTATTAAATTAACTATTAACTCATTAAATTACAATATTTTTCCACATTATAAGACGCACCTTCAATGATTGGCCTATTTTAAAACTTTTGTCATATATAAGCGCACTGGATTATAAGGCACACTGTCGGTTTTTGACAAAATCCAAGGCTTCTAGGTGCGCTTTATAGTGCGGAAAATACTGAATAGTTAAATTTACAAATGAAGTTTAAAAAAGACAAAAATATAAAGTGACGTTTTTAGTTACTTTTGATCTTTTGAAGCTAGAAGTAGTAAATATTGAATAAGTGATGTCCCTCAGAGTTAGAACCAATAAAAAAACTGTCATTCTTAAATATCGTAATATCAATCGAAACTAAAATCTGTTCTGTGATGAGTTTCTCTTTCTATAAGCCAGTTACACAGGGTAATGCAGGCAGAGATCTGTGACTCTAGGGGGCAGAACAAAAACAGAAACATCCCATAATGTTTGATCATTCAGAGAAAAAAAAGTGTTCAAGGTCTAAAGGATGTTTAAGCTGCTGAGTGTTCAGTTCCGACACTCAGCTGAGCGGAGCCCATATGGAGACATTTAATTGGGTGACAATGGGACGACTGTGTGCACAGCACAGTATGCGGGCACACACACACACACAAACACACACACACACGCACATGCACACGCGCACACACACACACAGCGGGAGATAGGTAGAGAGGAAATGGAGGTAATGAGGTGCTTTTCAGCGACATGATTGGCAGGCGGTGTGAGGCGGTCTCAGCAGTGTGAACATCTGGAGCTTAACACAGCTGTGACCACCCACTGGGTTGACCAGTGTGAGTGTGTAGCGCACATAAAAGCAGTCTCTGAGGTCTCATTTACAGAATCGACCTCTGTGATGAACTGCCAAAACCAATTCAATATTGACTTCATATTTGTTCTCTGCCCGGAAATCACCATGTAAGTTTTCCAAGTCCTTCTAATACCAGATTTTCTGCTGAGGCAGTTTGGAACACTTTTCTGCTAATAAAATAATTGATGTCCCACTTCACACACTGCAAGCACAGAGGACATGTTCTATGGAAAGCACTTGTGTGTGTGTGTGTGTGTGTGTGTGTGTGTGTGTGTGTGTGTGTGTGTGTGTGTGTGTGTGTGTCGCCTCTTCACAGAGGACCTCAGACAACCAGACGCAAAGGATGTCAGTAGTTCAACAAGTCCAGTAAAATTATCCCTTATTTTCCATCTTAAATTTCTAAATTAACAATCCCACGGTCCATTTAGCTAAAAGACTAACTTATGCATGAAAATTCAAAAACTGTGTCAAAAAAAAAAAAAATTATCAAAAGAGGCTTTGTGCGAACTCCTCTTCCAAATCCCATATCTCTCTTGAGCCGCTTTGATTTTTTTTCTAGCAATTAATTTGACGAGGCGAGTTTCTATTATAGCTAAGGATGATTTTTCTGTGACGATTTCTGTTAAGTAAAGCTAACTGTGTGTTTTAATAGTGTTTTGGCTGGTGTATAACAATCTTCCTGATGCCCAGGGTCATATAGTGTAATAGTTGTATACTTTTGTTTGCCGACATCAGAGGCTTCAAGATGGGCTCAGTTTGATCTTTGTTTGACTAGGATAAAAAAATAGTTTAACACAATGACGTACAGAAAATCTTAGATCTATTCCATGTTTAATTTCATCTTCTGCAACTGAGTTTCCCATAATTGTGTGTATCCATGATGCAATGCGAGGGTTTTATTGTATTGAATTAATGCTCACATCTTTTTTGTTGTTTGTTTTTTTTTAATCTATTTTCTTTTATTTGGTGATGGAATTGAACTTGATTAACTTTATTGCCCATATTGAAGGTGCAATGAAGAAAATGAAACATGTCATAAATACAGTATAGCAGACAAATGACACATCCAAATCCACTGATCTATCATTCAAATTTTTTTAATCTCCAAAAGCAAAATCAGGGATTGTTCCAAACTTCACCTTTTCAATGTTATCATGGACATAATATGCTGCGCAAGATTTTTTCCTATTTTTTTCTATGTATGATATTATCTGCCCTCTACAGAATAAATCCTTCACTGTATTGTTGTTTCAGAATCCAGAAGAGGAAAACCTTGAGGTGTTCTTTCAGTGATTCATGACTCTTTCCCAACCCTAACCGAGGACAAGGGTGCAAGATGGAAATGTGAGCTTTTACTTTCAACAGAGAAGCAGAGATCCCCTCCGAAACACTCCTTTTCCCATAACTCTCTGACATTATGTTATTTTAGTCCCTGTTTAAGTGGAGTCATAACCTGATCACTCTAAATAATACCTTGTCTATTTCTCTCACAGCTCAAATGCCCCAGTTTTGGTCATAAAACCTCGTGTTTATCTTTGTAAGTAACAAAAAGCTCCAGCTTGGGCCTCCAAGGCAGATGGATCACCACAAGAAATATAACTAATTTTGCCAGGGTTCACATGGGATGGTGTCATTAATCACTGAGTCTTGCTACCAGGAAATCCTTACTAAAATGTATAGTCTACTTTATACCGACAAAAATTTTTACCCATAAAATGAAGATGTATATTGTGATCAAACAAGTTTATATCGTACCCTGACCTACCCTTTGCGGGATGTTACGATCTCTGACTGCCTTGTTACATGTGAATTTGCTCTCAACTTACATATTTAATCAACACCAACAGTCTTCATCTGTAGTTTGGTTTTATTTGCTACATGTCTCAATTCTTCATGTCTGTAAATATTTTCCATCGAAAGAATTTCATTTTTTTATTGTGATGGATTTATTCAACCTCTATCTAGATTTATACATTTTTATAAAAATTTTTAAATACAGTATATTGATACAATGATTTATACTGAGCAAAAATCTAAGAATATATGCCTACACACACACATCGCAAGCATACACACACAAGCACAAAGACGTAAACATACACACAGGAATTTGGATGATGTGGAGCTCAGCTTCCGGCATCCATGAAATCAGACCCAAATACCAGGAGAGACTCCTGACTGAGGAGCGACTGAGGTCCGTGTGAGTTACAGCATGACTGCCAGCAAAGGTCTCAGACACTCATTACTCTGCCACAAAACAGGATCTGGGCCTCTGTACACACACTTGTGAAGATCAAATCATTTCGCATGAAAAAAAGGAAGTTCCAACCCTTATTGTTCCAGTGTTTGGCTCACACACACCCACATTCACATACTGTATACAGTACAGTACTTCCACTCCATTGAGTTTCCAATGGGTGGACCAGCGTCCCATGAAGGCCTAGAGCCTTGGTGGACAATGGGTACTGAGGAGGAGTTAAGCCTGTTACTAAGCACAACTTAGTGACGGAGGGATCAGGCGTTAAGACAAAGGCGTTTTACGACTCGTCCACGTAAAGAGCTTTCACAGTCACTCCAGGTCACTGCAACAGGTTAGGTCTCTGGAGTGAAAAGAGCGATGTTGTCACATAGGCATCAGGTAGCGGTAGTTATTCTCTTTATCTGTCAAATCATCTGATCTGAGCACAGAGTGAGGCTTTAGGGTGCCTCCTGTCTGATCCGCAACACAGCCGTAAAAGTTTGTCTGCAACGTTTTATACCAGTAAACAAAAGCATCGATAATATTTTGAGTTGAGATACGTAATCCTCCATTTTTATAGTAAGGCAAAACGAGCGGAAAACAAATGAATGGCTGCATTTGACCCGCTGACTTTAAATCGTAGTTTACTGTCACTTCTTCTGCGGCCAAGGAAGAGGAATCCTCGGCCGAATCCCTGGGATCACCAGCGCCCCCTACCATGAGGCAGGAGAACTGCTCGCCTCACTTAGTGCCTCTTCCCAGCGGCTTCAATACCGCTCAACTCAAGAAAGACGTTACACACTTACAGTTGTTGACAAAAAACACTGTACATTATATACATTAGCTAAATTATGGGAATTTAGTTCATAGGTCAAACGTGTTTGAACATTTTAATAGCGACGTATAGAGAGATAGCATTACGGTCTCACTGTTTAGCTACCAGCACAGCTAGTCGAGCCATGGCGCAATCCATGATGAGATCATTTCTTCTTCTTATATTTGCTCTGTTTAGTTAAATTGACTTTTAATAGTCCAACTTTCACACCTTTGCTGTTGTGTCGAACTGCAGACCCATGACAAGTGTCAATCTGCATAAATCAGCTAGAATAAATTTATCTGCAATATATCGACAACATTAATGGTTCCCGTCTAACTGAGTAAAAAGCCACAGTTTGAGAACACTTTGGCTCAACTTTTTTTTACAAGGGGCCCACAAAGTTCTCAATTACAAACTGGATTCCACAGCTCAGTAATTGCTGCCTGAAGTGAGGGAGTTCAGGATGTCTCCAGGTTGTTTCTAATTGTTGAACAGAAGCTGAACCCTGAGGTTAAACTAAATTTTCTAGTTGACCTTTGCTCCAGCCGTCAGCAGTAGACATACACTTGGACTATAAATCAAAAGACTGACATCATGGATCCCAGTGATTCAAATTAGCCTCGTTCAGCTGAGTCCGTACCATTAGGCACCTGGAAACCAACCAACATACAAACAAACACAAAAATGTTTGACCTCAGTCTCCTCATTATTGTGAAATCATTTGCCTGTGGACACTACAAAACCATCATAAGTCATATAGTTGATAAATAAAATCCATTTTTATGATGGAACAAGGTTACGATAAAGCTCTGGTCAGGTTTAATCATAAACATTTAGTCAGGATAGAGGAAATTTAGCAGTTTGACTTAAAAAGAAAGTACTCATGATAAGGGGAACTTAGTTATCACAGCCATAGGCTTTAAGGGCTTTTGTTGAATGACCTAATTCTGTGGGTTGTGTTTTTATGAGGGGACATCTGGTCTGCCTCACTATGCCTGCTGCCACTGTCTCAAGGATGGATGGAAACTTCACCTCAACCCCAGTGGGACCAGTTTGATGACTGTGAACTTAATGACAATAACCTTTCCCACTGTTCTCAAACACACATGAAAAGTCAAGCAACAGGAGCAGGAACTTTTGAGTCTTTATTCTTTATAAATAGTGATGATAATGGTCAAGAATAAAAAGGAAAAACAAACAAATGTAAGTTTTGTCAATAAGCTATGTGAAGCAGGAAATCAGTGGATGGAAGTGTATTGCTGTTTTGTTTTGTTTTTTAAAACTGTGCATAGTTTAAATTACACTTAAACTATGCACAGTTTAAGTGTAATTTGTGTTTTCACACATTAAGGGCTATTTAATTAAAACTAAAACGCATTGTAATATTTATTATAGCCTCCTTATTGCATCCATATGTTGGGATCCAACTAGAGGCCCTTAATCTGTGATCTGGAACTGTTTGCAGATTCTTCTGTAGTAAATTGTTCAACTGAATTCAGAAAATCAGGCTTGTTTGCATCATTACGTCTGCGGTTTACCCACCAAATATGGGATAATGAAAAAAGAAGAAGATTTGAGCACATATATCCCCCCCACCCCCACCCCCGTCTTTTGCCCCCAGTAAAGGGGGCACATTCTGGATCACTCTTGTGGATCCGTTAATATGTTGTTTTAGAAAATTGTGTATCTAACCCACTTGTGTGGATTTTTGCGTTGTGTTGCATTCAGGTTTTAACTTTTGTATTCATATGTGTCAAATTATTGTCTTCATATGTTTTCTATAAAATAATTTAAAGTATACATGAACAGTATTTGATATAAACTGACTTGGATCAGCTTTACTGCTTTGTCAGGCTAGTAGTAGTTGCTAAATGAGGCTTGTAGCCGTAAGTCCAGCAGAAATACCAGAACCAAAACAGAAAAACACAAATAAGTGGATTTTATAGATATTTAGTTATTTATCCTTTTATATAAGTTGACAAACGCAACCAATGTGGCATCTGTAGCTAAACAGCTGTAAAAAGTATTGTTACAATAAACCTTGCATATGTATGCTCTGCTGCCTGTTAAAGACCCCAAAATGTAATATAATGGGGTTTTTTACATGTTATTTGCATCAGTACAAATAAACACTACATCCATTTAATCCTCAGCTGAACTCTGTGTGGCTCACCTGTCAAAACGCTTACCCACCCCTGCCTTAGACTGAAGTAAATTGTTTTACCTTAATTGCTGATACTTTATTATATTGCATGTTTGTGCTTATGCAACCTGACAACTTCGAATCACATTCAATCGTTCAATGAAAATGGAAAAATTCTCTTGAGCAGCTGATCTGTACTGGATTAAGATGACTCACATGAAAAGATTTCAAGGGATTTCATGTCAGAGGTACGTTATGAACTGCTGGAATCAAAGTAAAAGGCTTAACTGCAAACACCAGTGCATGCAGGGAAATGGCTGCACTTGTTTGAACTGTTCATGTTTTTGTACACGATGCTTTTAATGTGTTCATTTCTCATTAATTCTCCCTTTTGGAGGTCACGTCAACACCTTGAACTCATTATTGTACTCCTGAAACCATTCTTGAGAATTGTTTCAAATCTGTGTGCATCATCATGGTGAAAGACTCTAAAGCCACATGAATCACCAAACTATTCATTCTCCCTTTGCCCTGAAGATAAGATGTCCTACTTTCTAACGTCCCTAACTTCACGCACATTATTTTTAAATTAGAATTGAATACTTTTAAAAATATTTTTCCCATTTCACATGTTGGCATCTATAGGTAAACAGCCTTTTTCCCCACACGACCGATGCCACAGGGTATTTATGATGATGGGCAGTCTTTTGGGATTTTGTCTGATGCCCAAAAATCTTAAAAGAAAAGTTCACCCAGATATGTAAATTCAAACATATTCATGTAGTTTTTTCCCCCACAAAACATTTCAGGAGCTCTTCAGTATTCTCAACAAGTAAAGAACATTTGTTTGATTATGTAACTATTCTTCTATTTAATGATTATTTTTAATAAATAATCATTATATTTATATTGGTACTCCATTCACTTAATTATGCGACCTTTAAAACCAAGTTGCTTCATCAGTTATGATTTAGATCTGTCCGACTAAGAAGGCTGTTTGGTTTCACAGATGTACAGTGTGTGTGTGTGTGTGTGTGTGTGTGTGTGTGTGTGTGTGTGTGTGTGTGTGTGTGTGTGTGTGTGTGTGTGTGTGTTTGTTTCAGATCTGAAGAGGCTGTAGAGGGAAGAGAAGGAAAAGGTGAGACTGCCAAAAAGTAAAGGGCAAGACAAGTGAACACACACACACGCACACACACACACACACACACACACACACACACACACACACACACACACACACACACACACACACACACACTGTACATCTGTGAAACCAAACAGCCTTCTTAGTCTCGGCCTTTGGCAGAGCATGAAGGCATTCGCTAAACGACATCAGCTCAACCTCGACCGTTCTCACTTGGCTCTCCTGAGACTCCTGCCGATGCATGCATGCAATCTTATTCTCAAACATCAGTGAGGACACGGGTTTCGCACAACAACCAACCAGCAGTAAGCGGTGCAATGACAGAATGGCCTCGAGTCTGTCAGCACAATTTAAAAGGAAGCCAGCTGTGAAGGGAAGAAATCACTTTAGATTTTGGATTTTATCCGTTTTTCAGTTTTTTAGTTTGTTTTTCACGTATCCCTGGTCAAAGTTAAATGAAAGATTGCAGCATCTAAAGTCATTTTTATCATCAGGCGTCAAACCGCTTTTTCCCTGCAAATAAGACGCTGTGCTTTATAGAAACAACACCCATGTAGACAGGCAGCATGACTTTGGACCAGTCATTGTTAATTTACCTGTGAGGTTCAATCTCACATTCAAGTCGGAGTCAGAATCACTCCCATGGAAACAACCCCGGCCCTCTGTCCAGCCCGCTGGGCTGAGTTGTCTCAAACATCACTTACACTTACAGTGCTAAACACGCACACACACATGCACACGCGCACACACACAGTCACTTTTGGACAAGTGTTAATCTTGACGTCTCACATCCTCACACTCAATGCTGGAATGCTGAAGTTGAGCCAGAGGGATTCCAGAAGCGCACTGTAATATCTCCAAGTTAACCAGCGAGAGATTAAATTTGTCTGCTTCACTGACAACCCTCGCTGGTGGAAATAAGAACAAACTGAACAAATACTACCCATTAAAATCATAAATTCATGAAAAGAGTGCATTTTATCGCTATTTCCAATTAAATTTCTGTAGGTGAGGAGGCTGCATGCAGGATTGAAACGACATGAACACGTGGCCTCACAATTAAATCTGTGGATCTCCCAAACACGAGACGAGTAGACGTCCCCATCAACCCCCCCATCCCAAATACTGGACTGGCATTAAATTTGAGACAAATCTGTGATGGTTAGAGGATATTTTTATCCTTTTTTATCTCGTCATCTAGCATCAGAGTACAATCTCACTTTGAGCTATATTTGTGTTAAAAAAGCTACAGAATAAAAATGTTATGTTCATGACTGTACTTGGATATTTTCACCCTTGTGCAAACGGTTTATTTAATTCTTTCCAAACGACATCACGATGTTCTGGATACAAAGAGAAAACAAGTGTTACAGGTTTTTTCAATTAAAAAGCATCAATCAAAATTGAAGTCACATAGTTCAACCTTAGCTGAACTGTTCGTCTCAGACCAAGTGGCTTCAGTATCGTTCAAATCTGAAAAAAATCCAAGGTGCAGAGTTTGTCCGTTTGACACTGATTGGGGTCAATTTGTTCAACTTTCACGACTTCTCACACAACACAAACAAGTTCCCATTAACTATCAATAAACTCTTCCTTCAAATGTTCAAAGGTTCCTTTTCTTTTGGGGAGACGATTTAAACGCTTCCACCTTCACTGTCAGCGAGTCTTCCTCCTTAAACTTATTGGCCTCTTCTTGTATCAACAGAAACTTCCTCCCACATCGCTCCCCACCTCCGCCCTCACACACACATACACACACACACACACACACACACACAGCATTACAGTCTTCATTGATGACTGCCCATTGACAGAAACTACCACAGTGACCCCACACGTATCCCATCGGAACTGTTAAAAGTCTATCAGGCACAAACCTCGATGGTTTCAGTTTCTCTCCACACACACACATTACATACATGTAGGAACACACAGCAGGAAACTGGAGTAATCACGAGTCCAATTTGAGGTCAGGGACACACATCCTTTAAATCAGTCTCACACATGCCTCTGTGGACACACGGACACGCCCACTGGAGGATCGGAGTATCAGCCCCAGCAGAATGCTTGTACTGTTATATCATGTACCAGAGGGACACAGTAATCTTCAATGTGGTCCCACAGACCTTTCAGATATTAGAGAAGATTTAGCGTGATGGATTGTGGGTGTTTTCCGTCAACTTACTTCTTTTACTGAATGAAGCTGGTTTGCAGCTGTGAAATGTATGTTGAAGTTTGAATAGAGTACATGCAGTACATTTACATTCTCTAGTATTAAAATGTGCAAAGAGCAATGCATCATTGAAGGATTTTGATGACAGATTTGTGTGACAGTAAATTATAATGTTACATCTGCTGAAAATCCTTCAGCTAAACTCAAGAATGTCCTTTTCTGATCTGTGATGGGCTCAAACTGGTTCTTACAACATTCTTATATAAGTCAGATTACAGTCAGGCTTTGCAAATGTCTCATTTCACTCTCTATCATCAGATAACCAGATGATAACCTTAGCTCTAAGCCTAACCCTGACCCTAAGACTAACCCTGACCCTCACCCTGACCCTGACCCTGACCCTAACCCTAACCCTGAGACTAACCCTAACCCTGACCCTGACCCTAAGACTAACCCTGACCCTAACCCTGCCTGCAGAAGTGGAGTAAAGTAGTGTAACTTTAGTTCTGAGAACTCAAAAATAAGTTTCTATGACAACTAATTTACCTTATAGAATCAGTATATCAGCATGGGAGCGAATAGACTAGATTTAATTTCGGTGACAAAAACCAAGGCAGTAAATGTCCAAAATGATTGAAAATACAAAATTAAAGCTCAACTAATAAAAGGTTTTGCCCACAGAGATCCTGTTTGTTTGGGGGTTGTTTTTTACATTTGTTCATGTGGCACTGAGACAGCAAAGATGACCTCCAGCTTGGAGAAGGGTAAGACAGATAGCAATGCTCAGGAGATTGAGGGTGACAAAGACACACACACACACACACACACACACACACACACACACACACACACACACACACACACACACACACACACACACACACACACACACACACACACACACACACACTGATGAGTTTTAACCAGACACTGATGAGTACTGCATGTCAATAAGTTCACAGTTATTCTAGTTAAGGATCACTGATCAGAAGCTGCTACACTGACTGAATAAATAAGTAGATGATTGATAAACTGAATAGTTCAAAGCTGACATCACAAAGTTAGCTTTTATATCAGGTCACTCTTGTGACAAATCATCGCTGCTTTGTGTTTTAGCTGGCACTGGACTTAAATGAGATTTGAGTTGCCTGAAAGGAATTTTGGTATTTCATTAAACACTCCCTCTGTCTCATGTCTTTAGCCCATGTATTTTTTTATTACAGCTTCAAGACCTTTTTTACCTAATTTACATTATTATCTTCTGAATTAGTGGACAGTTCAAAGCTTGAGACTTATTATTTGCAGTCACGCATCTCTTCTTCTTCTGCAGGAGTTGCAGCGTTAACAGAGACATCAGGGATGCACGGTGAGGACGCCACCGTCACAATCAAGCAACGATACTCACCATGATGTGGATGCTTCAGACTGGAAACAAACTAAAAATGGAGCGCCTTTGTGTGCTTCAAAATTAATAAATATAGAGAAAATGGAATGCAGCATTCTTCTTTACTTTTTCTCAGTTTTAACAGCAGATAAATGTATTCAGACGTAAGATAAATGGGGACTAGGAAAGGCCACAGGTTTGTTCTTGAGCACGAAAACCCCAGACATTCCTTAAGAATAACTCATTCTAGGAAATATAATTATTTTACCATTAGTATGGCCCAGATAAAAAATTTTCGGTAAATGAAGTAGCACAATGAAGATGTAAGCTTGGTACTATTTTGCTAATAGGTGGATTCATTAGCTTTTGAAAGAGCCCAGCTATCTTTTTCTGGCCTATAGCATTAAAAAATTATAGTGTAGTCTAAAATCCCCACTTCTGTTGAACATAAAATACTCATTGGCTCATAGTTAATAAGCAGAGTTATCTTTATATACTTTATATACAGTATTTTCTGCACTATAAGATGCACTGGATTATAAGGCGCATCTTTATTGAATTGTTTATTTTATAATTTATTCTATATATAAGGCACACCGGATTATAAGGCGCATATAATAAACAAAATTTTAATTAAATAAAGAAAAAAGTAGCGGCTGTAGTTGCACTGTGAATGAATTAAATCAAACTCAATAAAAATTAATAATCATACAACAAGGTTTGCAGTTTTAAGACTGCAAAAGCCATTGAGGCTGAAAATAACATGTTTTTATCTAAAGCTGCCTTGAGCGGTCAAATGATCTGCCACCAGATACAAGCTGCAAAAAAGGAACAGAGGGACCTACATGTGGTCTTCCTAGATCTCACCAACGCCTTTGGGTCAGTCCCAGACAATATCTCGTGGATGGCCTTCATCTACTTTGGCGTAGCAGAGCTACTTCCAGAATCTCCAGTTTTGTGTAACAGCGGAGGGTAGCACAACCGTCTTGCAGCATCTGGAAATTGGCATCGTGGTGGACTGCACAAATTCCCCTCTGGCATTCGTCATGGCAATGGAGTTGGTTATACGGGCATCCCGCTGGGTAGTGGGAGGTGAGAGGACCGGGAATGGCCTGTGTCTTCCACCTATTAGAGTCTATATGGATGACATAGCCATCATAACAACAACAAAACCATGCAGAAACTGCTGCAGAAACTCGAGGAAAACATTCAATGGGCGCAAATTGACTTCAAACCAAGCAAGTCACGCAGTATTTCCATCGTTAAAGGCCAATTCCAAAACTCCTTGAGACGCCCATCAAGAGGCTCGGACGATGGTATAATGCAGACCTCAGAGACACCCAGCAAATCGAGCAACTGCGGAAGGACACGCAGCCAACGGCCTTGGGCAGATCAACAACACCACACTACCAGGGAAATTGAAGCTCCAGCGCCTCCACTTTGGGTTGTTAACCCGACTCCAGTGGCCATTGACAACGCATGAGGTCTCTATATGTCATGCTAATCGCTTGGAAAGGCTGGTGAACTCCCATGTGAGGAAGTGGCTCCCAAGGTGCTTCAGCAGCGTTGGACTCTATAGCGACGGGGCATTGTCCCTACCAATCTCCAGCAACGTTGAAGAGTTCAAATGTGCCAAGGTGAGGCTGGAGATGTCCCTCACTGATTCCCAGGACCGTGTGGTGAGAGGTGCCCCTCCCACCTTGGAAGAAAGAAACAGAAACAGAAAGAAAGTGGACCCCGACCACAGCTGTCCTACATGCTAAATCTTCCCTCCTCCACCGTGATGTAGTGGGCCATGTTCAGCGAGGCAGAGCAGGTTTTGGCTCTGGAACGGTAACTCCTCTTTGTCGAAAGGCATCCACAGCTGAGGCGAACTGTGGTTGTAGAGGAGGTGCGGAAACAACCAGACGTTCCAAAGCCAAAGAACAAGCCAAGCAGGAGCTGTGGATGATGTGGGAGGGTGTCGAGAACAAGAAGCTCACATGGAGTGAACTCTGGGGTATGGAATCATAGCCTAAGCAACATAAAATTTACTGCCATCTCCCAAGGCAAATGCTTAGCCCTGGGACACACATCCAGGTCTGATCAACCTGTGGTGGGCCTGCCTCAGCTGAGGGCGTATTGTGATAACTGGCCGAAATGCTCCATGATCTGAGGACACAACTGATGATGTGTCCCAGAGGCTAACCAAGGCCGTGAAGCAGCAGCTCCTTTTCTACTCAAGTATGCGGTCAGGCGCAAGTTTGGCTCAGGGAGGAGGACCACCCATAGTCCCAGGGATTGTACCATCTCATCGAATCACCCTAAATGGGTTAGGGTTAGTATATACTGTAAGTATATAACATTCTCATTCACAGTTTAGTAGAGAACATTTTAAAAATATATCTTTATGTTGATTTAGTATTGGTAACGCAGAATTAAGGTAGTTTTGTATATTTTCTGTACGTTTACAGTATAACCAGTGACAGATAAAGTGGACAATGACAGGGAGGACAATAGATAATATTAGGAATTATACCTGCATTTTTTGCAGGTATAATGCATCCAATTTAATGTTTGCCAAAAATTTCCAGGCAAGGCATACCAAGCCCAGACATTGTTCCACCTGAACTCCTCTGATGTCAGCCTACAAGAACAAACACGTACCAGAGATAATAACCACTATAATGCTCATCAACAAAAGCATTTCAGTGTCCATACATGCAGAGTTATCCGCATATATTGCTGCTAAGCCGGTTGCATTGCCACTGTATCATCTAACATTGAAACCATTTCGGTAACTTTGTATGTGGATTACAAGGAGATCAATGAGATAAGAGTCAGATTATCTCACAACATGTCAAGAATCTCTCATTAACCAGTATAATACAATTACCACAAGTGTTTTATCATGCAGTCCATATAAGACATTAAAACCAGCTGTCAACACAAACAGTTGTGCTTGGAGTTGGAAATTCAAGAGCAGCTCCAAATTTTACTGGAAGTAAAACAGAATTAGGACATCAGTGTTGGTGGTAAATGTAGTCTGTTTAAGCATTGAATTCCTTTATACGTATATAATACATTATATTGACCAAGAGCAGAGTTCTCATGCTAAGGGTATTGCTGACAATACCAGTATACCAGTCTACATCGTACGCAACCATTCCAATGGAGTAAGCCAGCTGCTGGCTGTGAAAGGAAATAAAGAAATGGTAGAAAAACATAATACTACGTGAAACCACTCGCAGTCAAATAGGAAGTATTAGTTTATGATAAAGCGAATACTTCACAAAACTCTGCTTCCAACTTTGATGTTATGTTAGTTTAGTGGTGAATTTATATCCGGTGTGTAAGACAAACAAACTGACAGGCGATGATTTTATCTCGATGACTCCATGTGAAATAGTAGGAAAAGACATTAGTCACAAGTGTACGTGTGAAAAACGAAGGCATCATCTTTCAACATAAGAACGCATTTCAATCAAAGTTTCTGTCTCAAACAACACAGAAACATTTATCACCGCTAGGATGAACTACTGTAAAGCTTCACACTCTGATTCGCTAAAGACAATGCTACTCAGCTCATGTACAGACAGACTGTACAGAAACACATCACACTCATCTCACCTGTGTTTCAGAACTGACTCACATTTTTATGACTTTAGAAATGTTATAAATGAATGGTTCTACCTAGCAATTTGAATTTATCCTATGAACGTTCTGTACCTTCATAGGATTATTAATTATTCCCAAACAACCACCTCGGTGAGGTCTACATAAATTATTACAGTCCCTGCACACGGAACAGATTTCCACCTGATTATTGGTGTTTATAAAAGGAAACCCACTCATTTACCTATTTAGTTATTTTATTCATAAGTCTGTTTATTTAATCACACATTATAGTCTTTACTAAAACTAAATACCAATTCATTAGGAATTTATTAATCATAGCATTCAATTCCATTCTGTTATCATCTGGATTGGACACTTAGTATTATTAGTGTGTTGTGTGTGTGTCCGTGTGTGTGTGTGTGTGTGTGCGCGTGCGTGTGTGTGTGTGCGTGTTGAACAGTGAGAGTTATTTTCCCTCAGAGCCGCAGACGGTAAAATCTCTGCCTGCTTGTCACCTGATGTCTTCATGCTCATTCAGGTCAACTCAGCATTTAGTCAAACAGAAAAAAGTGCAGACAAATTGAGGGGGAGTGCATCAATATGAGAAAAGCCTGGGAGAACAACAAAATGTTGTAAAACTGCAGATTTATGAGCACAGAGATGTAATAGGTGTGAAAGAAAGGAGAGCAGCTGGATGACCGACAGCATTTCATGAAATAACTTTCTATCTTGAGTAAATTCAATTCTAACTCCATTGAGTGCTCAGAGGAAATATCAGGTAAAAAAACCCCCCAACAACATTAACATTGTCAATTTTGGATCAAACATCAAAATTAAATTGTGACCAAAGACATGTTGTTGTTTTAAACCATTTCTAATGTTTTTTTCAGTTCGAGCAAAAGATTTATTTTTATTATGAACATCCTTCCATCCATTTTTATTTTATTTATTTATTTATTTTTTGCTGATGAGATGATCGTATTCGTCTCATCTTCAGCCTCTTGTCCACCTGGCGGGTCTGCTGGAGTCTATTCCCGCTGGCAACGGGCAAGAGGTGGGGTACACCCCAGATGAAACACCAGTTCCCCATGGAGCCACACGACCAAAAAACGCTCCTGTTAAAGAGGGAATGACTGTAAAGTAAAAAATATTTTGAATGACAATCAACACCGTCTGGGTTTGCTGAGAAAGTGGCCTCTATTTTATTATAAATGGACCTAAAGACGCCTAAAGAAGCGTCCAAAAGCTGGGCAACACTCCCCACCAAGGCGTTTTACATGTGAGCTTTAGCTCCTCTAGTACCTTCTACCTATTAGCTACCGACCTGTTAGAATTTCATACTGCTCATTCTGGTATTGAATGATTAATCTATGCTTTATTTCATCACTTGACAATGAAAAGAAGATTGTTATCTCATGTCTCATCACGGTCACTTTTTCAAAAGATGTGGCCCCCTTTAACTCTGTCTGCTTATTTCTTTTTTCAACCTTTGGCCGTCCTATTCCCATTACATGAAAAATAACTAAAAATAACTTGCAATCTAATCAGTCAAAAGAAAAAAAACATTTTGTGTCACAAATCAAATATTTCTACTACATTAGTTCGGTGATGAGAGGCATGCAGTAGTGTGCGATATGGGCATGCAGTGTTCAGCTGAACACAGGGCCGGGTGAGTGGAGAGAAACAACAGAAGAATGCCCTAACTGTACAGTTTTAGTCAAAAAGGATTCAAAAGTATCTGAAACACAATAAATGGTGTAAAGTAAATGATTCAGTTTCTTGGAAGGCTCATATGTGTTTTTTTAGTACCATGTATTGAAAAGTACAGAAAATGTGGAATGCTGTATTTGCTACAAGTTATGCTTAAAACAAAAATACATAAAGTGTATATGCACATAAAGCAGGAAAATTGAGACAATCTACAGTTCAATCCAATCAAAAAGAACAAAACAAAAATTATAATTAAAAAAAATCTGTCTGTACTGAATCTATCATCGCTTTCCTTTCTCTATCTCCAGGTTTGTCTAGGTTCTTCTAATAT
This sequence comes from Antennarius striatus, assembly GCF_040054535.1. NCBI lineage: Eukaryota > Metazoa > Chordata > Actinopteri > Lophiiformes > Antennariidae > Antennarius > Antennarius striatus. The sequence goes on along the minus strand of NC_090797.1, from coordinate 12,545,755 downwards.
TCATTTGTTCAGCCTAATACAGTAATTATTGCTTGTCTACGCTATGAAGCAAGTGTGCCTCACTAAATGATTTATTTTTACCAAAAAGTAAAAATTATAACACTTTTATCAGGTAAACAGTCGGCGCAAACATCCATTCAAACAGCGTGGAAACTAAACATTTATCCACACTGGGTCCAATAAAGTCACATATTTGTTCAAAATGATGCTTAGATTTTATAAAATCACAGCACTACCGCATCACACACACACACACGCACACACACACACACACACACACACACGCGCGCACACACACACACACACACACACACACACCAGAATACAAAATACACAGGCAGAAACATTCATGGATTGAATAACCAGAGAAAAATGTAGTCCTGTCCCGCAGCTCGTCCAGAGCACCCCAGCAGGTTTGTGGTTCACACGCTACACCGCCGTGTGTCTAGAATTCTCATTTTTATTTCTGGGCGAGGGGGGGATGTTTCTGTGGCTGAAGCTGGCTGCCCTACACCTCACCCTGGCGCCTTCTCTATCATCGGACAAGCCCTGCGTTGGACCCGGAGGAAGAGTACTGTAACGTCCCGGCATGAAGGGGCCCTGACCCGGATGGAGCGTGTGCCCCCCCGGATAGAGGCTGGTATCCTTAGAGAACAGGCTCTGAATGAGCTGGAATTTCTCCTTCTCTTCCCGTAGGAACATGTCGACCAGGAGCTTCTTCTCCCGTTTCAGCTGCTCCATGATGGTTTTAGGAACATCAGGGATCACCCAGGCAACGACTAGACTCAGAAACATCACCAGATTCTGGAGGATGAAAGGTAGAAGAGTGATAGAGGGAATATAGTATAAAGCAGGTACCTGGAAAAAAAAAAGTCCTGCTGAAGCCTATCCCAGCTAGCTAACAGGCGTGAGGCAGGGTACACTCTGGATGAGATGCCAGCTCATCACGGGGTCACATGAAGGACAAACAATCGTTCACATCAGCTCCTCCTCTAATGTGTAGACTTGAAAGAAATGATCAGGAACAGGAACTCTGACATACAGTATATCTGACATATTTCATGTATTTAAACATGTGTTATGCTATTCTGGCATCCAGGTGAACAGAAAGTGAGACATTGGTCATTAACTGACTCAAGAAATCTGTTTATATTTCTGTAATATATCAGGAGAGGACTATAGGATGATCCACATACACAAAAACAGATTTTTAAAAAATTATAGTATTAATAATAATAACAATAATAATAATAATAATAATAACAACAACAATAATAATAATAATAATAATAATAATAATGATAAGATTTCAGGTAACTAATATATCAAACTGACTGAGGTCATACCTGGAAGAGAATGACGAAAGCCAGCCGAGCGGCCAGGACACACCAGTACTGTTTGGAGAACGTGTACGCATCCGGGGACCAGGGCGGTTCCCGGTAATCTTTATACCTGGATACAATCACATGAGGAGAAGAAGTCAAGCTGGTACGTGTGATCGTGAGCAGAAATACTGTGAAACAAAAGCGTCACTCACAGATACACAAACTTCCTTTTCCTCAATGTGTTCTTCAGCTTGTCTTCCAAATGAATTTCTCTTGACATGAATCAGGTCCCTCTTGCACTCAGCTTGACTCTCAACTTAGTCTCAAACATTTTATTAGGATTCCTTTCTATTTGTTTTCTTAGCAGTAAACATTTTTTATTATCCAATTTGAATGGTAGAAAATTCAAACCACATGTTTAGAGACAGGAAGATAGTTTAAAATGAGGACAATGAATTAAAGAGAGATAAGAAAGGAAAAGAATAGAGTGGAGCAGAGATAAGTGTTTTTAGTTTGTTTTTTTTCAGGGGCGGGGGTTGTTGGATATGAACAACCACTTTAAGAATTTATTTGTCTGAACAAGTTGAGGATGTGGTCTCATCAAATACATACACACACAAACACACACTAGTCTTAGCATATTTTTTTAAATTCAACACTGACCATCTCGTAGCTACAGGTGCTGTTATGTAACAAAACACCAATGATCCGTCCATCAATTTAATTTAATTTAATTCATTTTTTTTCTCTCGATTTATTAAAACAATTAATTTTCATTATTAATTTTATTTATTTTGTGTCTGTGTGCGCTCCAAAAGACCACATAGATGAAGACATTTGACCATGAGGTTTCCTGTTGGGTGCAATCACTCCTAAGGAGCATAAAGAGGGCCGACCCACTAGATGGGTTCATCTATAACACAACTGGATGCCATTATTCACATAAAAACTGTTAATGAGTACCTCAGCACTTCATCAAAATCAACTCTTAAACATTTTTTTTCAATTAAATTTCATCAGATCAACACTGAATGTTGAATATGCTGAATGCATTTTCTTTGCAGGGAAAATATGTTAAAGATGATTAGAAAAAAACAACAATTGTGGAATTCACATATACAAACATATTCATTTGTCCAGCACATTACTTTTAACATTTAGCCTTTAATGTTGAGACTGAACGACCATTGTTACTAAAGTAAAATGTAAAAATGTAAAGTAATAGAGAAACCTTTTCTCGATGTGGCCCGATGTAAACACAGGTTAGTAATGTCAGATTGTGTCCTGGACAAAGTTAGAAATCAAAGCAGAAACAACTTCTGCTGACATGTCCAAAAATAAAAAGTGTTATAAAAAAAAAAAAACTAAACCTTTTTTAAATTTAAAGTCTTCATCTGTATACATTTGAAACAAAATTGCAGGCTGGAAAGTTTTTATAACAACCCGTCTGGAGATGTGATACGGTTAGTAGAACTCTTTGGTCTCTATGTAATTGTTTAAACTGAGGAGAGTACTGGAGTAAAGACATCTTTATGTTACGGAACATTAAAGCTCCATTTTCTGTGTTATTTTAAAAGACTCATGCCATCCAAGAACAGCACATAGAAGTCCCTTCAAGTCAAGAGCTGGAAGGGGAATACGTTTCATGTTATCCTGGGAAATATCTTTACGCGGATACAAACCACTGAATGTACAGAAGAGAGGAAGACATCTGGATAAAGGTCAGCGATCACACTAGTTTCTCAAAAAACTGAAGGAAACCATCTCACCAATGCTTTTAGGCCCCCTAACGGTCTACACCCTTCGGCTTGTCCTTGTTACTTACTCTAAATTTACAATGAGAAGTTTTATAGTGTAGGTTTAATAAGGTGCAGAGTCATTACTTCATGCATGTAAACCTTTAAAATGTAGAGCACCCATCTTAAAGTCACTGGAACTGTGTTTTCACACAGCGGTTAAACAAGTTTAACCATTTTAACATTGATGTGACTGCTGAGATCATTGTCCTACGATAAGACACACACACACACACACACCGTCAGGAAAAAAAGCATCTGAGCCGTATAGTAGTATGCATGCGTGTGTGTGTGTGTGTGTGTATGTGTGTGTGGTAGCAGAGCCTTATGGTGTCTAAATCCTTCTCCATATACAGTCATGAGTGAGGAATGCTGGCCGGAGTCAACTCTGCTCTTCCTCTCTATCTTCTCCGATCTATTTGACTTCCTCTATCGTGTGGATCTGTGTGTTGCAGCATCTTATTGTCCTTCAACTTTCACTGTGCACCAACCTCACAAAGGAGCCCCCAACTCCCATACACAAACTTTACATCCCCGGGTGGAATTAAATATAAAACGTTATTGCCAAGTTATGCTACTTTCTCGTTCTCCCTTTCTATGTGTGTGTGTGTGTGTGTGTCTGTGTGTGTGTGTGTGTTTTCTAAACATTCCATGTTTGGTTATAATCATGCAGCTCTGCAGCAAATGGAGCATCAGGCGCTTTCATTCCTCTCAATGAGATTATGGTTCCTATATGAGGACGTGTGTTCCTGCTGCTTGAGCAGTGCCTCTTCAAATCTCACAGGAACTAAAGACACATTTATAGATCCACATGAAGCAGACCATTCCCATTTCCAAATCACAAACACACCATAACCTCTGTCATAAAACATGGTTCCTCTCAAGTAACACTTTAAAAGAATCTAATGATAAAACACGTGTCTTTTTTGTGTGTGTGGTTTTTAGCATCATGTGACTTTCTTTTCAGATGTTCCATCTGTTTCTTCTTTCTTACTTTTTTCCTATAATTTCTCTCTTTCTTTTTCCTTCCTTGGCTCAAAACATTCCAATTAGATTTAGACAGAAGAACGATCACTCACACCACTGCTGCTGCTGTTTTAGTGCTTCATTGTGCTTCATAGTGCTTCATTTTAGTGCTTCATTAATTCATTGGGAATGAATTAAGCTTCGGGGGCATCAATACAGAACCTTCGTGCTTCATTTTTATTCATTTCTGTTTCATATATGCAGAAAGGAAAAACACAATCATCCCACCGACATTCATGCATTTAAACATGACAACTGCTTGATTACAGTGCTTGATAATAACACTGACTTCTGACTTCAACGTCACATGAAATGAAAAGGAGAACACCCAGTCAGGAACAACATGCAGCAATGCATGGCACTGATCCAGCAGTCACTAAACTTAGAATTACATGTTATGTGGCACAAAGACCCAAGAGGATTCATTTTACATTTATCCATATAGGGCATGCAGATAATGTATCTCAATAAGGGAGTGCATAAGTCATTACACCCACTTGACTTCCTGGTGATAAGAGTGTGTTTTAGCCAGTGAACACAGTCCTGACACGAAGCAGATCCAACCCCAATCACAAAAATGATGGGAAACAACTGAACATGAATCCGTACAGCGACGTGAGTGTGGAATGGGAGTAGTCAGACCTTCAATCCAAATGTTAACAGCTACCTCCCTTCATTACAGCTTTAGACCGACAGCAATCAGAGACCCCACACACATCTCACAACTCATAAGTATTGAAAATGATTCAGTTGTTTTCGAAACAACTGTAGAAAATACTGTACATAAAGTCTATCACTGCAAGGGATGGGGATGATTTCAGAAGCTCTAAACTGTCCTTTGTTTTGTTTTATTCTCCATAATTTATTCTTTTCTGGCGTGTGTGTTTTTATTTTTACGTGTAAACGGCGCATACATTGATTTAAGACTAGTTCCTGTCAGTATGGAGCAAGAATGCCAAAAAAAAAGCTTGCTTGTAGGGAAACTCTCTCTTTCGTCCACACGGAGAGACAAGATGAGATAAATTACATCCATGTTGCAAAGGAATTTCTGTTGAGTTCAACTGGGACTCAACCAAGGATCTGAATAAATGTTTGTTTTTTACATGTAAAGCATTTCTTTAAGTTGTCGCAATACGGCTACGATGGTTGTACCTGCTGTTTTACTTATATATAATTCAGTCTACAATATGCATGACGTTTATAAGTCCTGCCTCGACATACTTTCTATTAAGTCCATTTCTTACTACATCTGCATATTTTCTAATACAAAATCAGCGATAAAAAGATGAACTGATATAAATGAAGCGTAAAACTGGTTCAGGGTTTCAGAGTAAAAGTTCATTTACCTCTAGGAATACTAATTTTAACCACCAGGCACACGTTTAAATCAAGCGCTCATTCAGAACTATAAATACAGTCCGATGCTCTGCCCGCTGGTGCAGAAACATTTATCCTGTCTCTGTTTTTAAATATGATTAAAAATGTAATACTTTAGTGGACGGCTTCTACCATGGCTTCCCTCTATTTATACAACCGTGTATTTCTCTTTGTTTCTACATCCTTCCCATCTTATCTATCATTAATATCGCCAAACCATTCGACACATGTTTAATTATCCATTCCCGACGTCTTCCGAACATCCCAGCGTGAATTTATGCGTGCAGGATAATAACCGGGAGAGAAACTAAAAGAAATGAAGTGTCTGACTGTCTGTCTGACATGTTTGGAATCACAGACGGTTAAGTCATTTGCCTCCACCCCAGAGGCATTGCCCACATCATAAGCTGCTAAAACACAGCATACACACAGTCACACACTGGAGACACACACACACACACACACACACACACCCTCGCTGGAAGCCGATGCTTCACGCCTTAATGACCTCCAGTATCTTGTCTTGTGTGAGATGTGACCACACCACATCCACACAAAGGCTGCTTTCTTGCATTGTCATTCCTTGAGGAGTTACGTAATAGCAGGTCGGCCTCTGTGGGCGCCGCCACATGACCTCTTCTTCTACAGTTCTTTATAGAGATATCACTCGTGAAAATGCACAGCAGATACAATAGTGCACTGTCTGTTTGGAGGAAGCGGCATCGTGAACAAAAACTCACTTACTTGTCACTTGTGGTGTGATTCTCGTGTTCACTGACAGTTCACCACATTCAGGCAAAGACAGTTTGGTTCTGGCTTCAAGGATCAAGATGGCAGCAGATTTCTCTGTTTTCTGTTGTTTAAGTGTAGATTAATTGTCTTATCTGTTTTGGTTCTTATTTGAATTATATTCTAATTATTCCCTGAGCCTGGTCTTCTTCTGCTCTAATGTGATGTTCACACCTGTTGGTGAGAATTTACTGAGTTTGTCCGATCGGCCGTCGGATCACACGATCCAGACGTGTTCTTCGCAGCGTTTTTTCATCGCCTACCCTACACTGACTGTAGGGTTGCTCCACCACTGAGCCACTTGCCTATGGATTCATGATCACTGACATAACCATAAATAGTGTTGATAAGTCTCTGACCAGCACTCTATGCATCTGCATTTGGGCCCTTTATGCTGAACTGAAACCCTGACGGATATCCTGTGATAAGTTTGCCTACCCAACTACAACCCCTTCAAAGGAGCGTCTTTGCAGGGCGTCCTAACCATAAATACAAGGAGCTGAAAACATCTGTGCAGTACATCCATTTTTGGGGTGTTTTTTTAGTGCTCAATGCAACTTTAAAAGGAAATATACCCAACAAGCAACTGCAAGTGGACAAGTGTCACATTCATTCAGATTTACACACAAATAAAATAATGAACAAAGGAAAACTGTCTGTGCACATGGTTTACTTTTGCTGAAAGCTAAATAATCACAATATTATTGATTCCTTGATTTATTCACCAAATTGGACCTGAAGCAATAAGTGTGTGTGTGTGTGTTGTGTGTTTTTACCGGCAGACAGTGATGATTCCATGCTCAGAGTTCTGCGGCGCCGTGCCAGGTTTAAAATTAGACACGTTGAAGTAGGAGAGTGTGTGGTCAATGAAGCCGTGCATGGTGCCGGTCTGACTGAACATGTACTGGTAGACAAGCCGAGGGACGAAGTCTGACGTGAAGGAGATCACAAAGGCCTCCAGAGAAGAAGAGAAGGGGAGAGTGAGAGAGTGAAACACTTCATAAGCACTGATAGAAAATACTGTATATACCATGAGTCTAAAATTAGTTTACTGACACGTAATCAGTTTAGATCAGCCTCTAGAAGTGATGGATGCAACATACAAGGCACAAAAAGGAGAATTATGCCCCCGCTTTCGCTCAGTTGGAGCTTCTAAGCGTGGCTTTATTGTGTGTCCAGAATAAATATAACCCTCTGCTGCTTGTTTCTCTCAATCCTTGAGAATCTCTTTAATATTAAAAGTAAACGGAGAGAAGTTTGGAGACAAATCCTGTACAAAAACCTCTTGACTCCATCAGCACATGGAGAATTTGACCTTCACAAATCACAATGTTATGGTGATTGTGAGTGACGATAAGTCACACCTCAGAGACAAGAAGAGGTTAAATCATCTATTAATAAGTAAGTAGAAAGAAAAACACCTACAGCACATCTCCTTCGAAGAATTCAAAAACTGTTAAAAACCTTCTGAGGGATCCTGGTAACCAACAAACAAACAGCAATAAAAATATGACTTCCTTGGCAGAAAGAGACGATTTTAAAAAAGTAGCTTCTTTTATTCTAAATGAGCCGAATATCACAAGACAGCGTTATTTTTGGGAATTTGAAACGAGATAAATAAAGTGAACTGGACTTGTTTATTCAACACAGAGCTCTGTCAGGACCTGGAAGACTGGGAACTTCCACATTCGAAGGGAGAGAAAATCTGCTTTTCATTTGATAATTAGGATTATGATGCGATAACCCATGAGAATAAGAATAATACAGCTGATACAATAAGACATGTTACACTGCAGGACATCATATGGAATGGCAGAGCTCCCTCCAGTGTCACAGAATGCATTTTATGTGTGTGTTTGTTCTTAAAAACACAGTTTATCTACACATATATTTAATCATAGAAGTAATACATCTACTGTTAATGATAAAGTATAGGGTCTGTACAGTAAAAAGGAATGAGAATCATGACTGTGACATATTTATTTCTTTATATTTTCTGTTTTGAATTAGAGTTTGACCCGATTGGTCATGAACTGTCCATCAAATGGTAGCAGCAAGGAAGAAAGCTGATTGGCTTAAGTCTGTCCACTAAATATGCTGTCCATGGTGCTGATGTCTGTTGGTATATACAGTACGTAAGTGTGTATTGTGGGTTCATGAAACAAAAATCATATCATGTAATAGACATCCTCCAGAATTCCTGCTTAACAGAATTTACTGTCAGAGCAGAGGAGATGTGTGGAGTGTGTGTGACGGCACAATAATACTCACATTTATTATGACGGAAAATTTTCCCATTCCACTTAGTATGTTGTACCATATACCTGTGGGGACAGGGAGAGAGAGATAAGGGTGAGAAGATGGGAAAGCACACTGAAAAAAATTAATACAAATAATACAAATAAATAAAATAAATATATAACTGCAACAATAAAAATAATAATAAAATAAAAATATTTTTTTAAAAAGCCCTTCGTCAATCAAGTATTATTATTGATTGAATATTTAATGTCTAGAGATTACCAACGTCATTCTGATTTATCATCAAAGTAATAACACTGTAAAAAAAATTACATCAGTAAATGTAATAGTTCACTTTTTATGTCTGGATGAAAGGGTTGTTTAGGATGGGGAAATTATCTTTATCACATGCATACATATGGGTGCAGGCCCAAAACACACACACGCACACACACACACACACACACACACACACACACACACACACACACGCACACAAACCCCCTTCACTGCCAAGACATTCAGCTAACCCTGGAAAAAGTCTTGTTTCTAGTTTTGTTGGTGAGTTTTGGTGTCCTACGGTTTTTAAAATGATGCCTCTAGACGGAGGACACATCAGTTTGAGTGACTTTTTATGATGCTTTAAAATGTTTCACATAAGCGCAGGACCACTAGAAACTCCCCTCCTATTCTGTGTCATGTTGGCTGTTAAAATGTTTATATAGAACCACATCAATCCAATCCGCTGCCAGAATACTGGTCATGTGGTATTAATAACCAACTTATCCTCTTCATCTTACCGATGTCTTTAGCACGGACTGCGACTGGCCTCCGTAGCTCTGTAACAAACTTCTTGGCGTCCAGTCTGATCTCGATGACGTTGTTGAGCAGAGCAAAGACAGGAGCGAGCGGGAAGGAGGCCACAAACAGAGACACGAAACCAAACTGGATAACTGTAAAAAAAAAAAAAAAAAAGGATGAGAATCATGAAACAAACTACAGTATGAGTGGATTTATCTCACCAAAAACTCTTAAATGCACCAATGATGATGATCACGATGATGATAATTGTTTGTATTGAAGAAAAGGCCATATTTTGCATTAATTCCTCGCATTAATAGTTTTTTTCTCATCCATCTTTATCACAAAGAACATTCTAGTTCAGGTATTTTTCACTTAGGTCGACACAAAACTTCAATTCATTTTCAATGAGGTGCGTTTCTTGAGCAGATTTTCTGAAAATCGTGCTGGTATGTATAAGATAAGATTTCATGAAGTCAGAGTTTGATAACGCCGGCTGGTAGGAAGAAGAATTTACTGTGGGGTCATGTAATGCTATAAAAACCCAGAAGGATCCCAGTTCTGAATGTTAGGACCATATATACTACTTTACAACATTCTGTACATTCTCAACGTCCTTTTCTGCTATTGGACGGCAAAGATAGATGTTCACATGAGAAAGGAATCAGAATCAAAAGAACTGACGCTAGATGGACATTCGTGAACGGTCAGTGGCCTGGATTGGAGTCTCGCTGTCTGTCCGCACCCCCCCCACCCCCAGTAGCTGGGATGAAGCCTTTTAAGGTTAAACATTCCACTGCACCAGCTAAACCGGGACTTTTTCATAAAGCAGCTGGTAGAAATATGCGTGTATATGCATATCTATGCTGTGTGTGCGTGCGTGTGTGTGTGTGTGTGTGTGTGTGTGTGTGTGTGTGTGTGTTTTCAATTATGGAAATCTGTCTGATTATATAACCCCCACTCACAACATCCATGACTAATAGTTAAAATGAAGTTGTGTGACTACATGTCCGGTTCACAGTCACGCTGTGGTGTGTGTGTGTGTGTGTGTGTGTGTGTGTGTGTGTGTGTGTGTGTGTGTGTGTGTGTGTGTGTGTGTGTTGCGCTGTGTGGCTGATGGCAGCTGCCTCTTTAAACACTGTCAACTTAAACAATAAGTTCAATAACATCAGGCGCCTTTTAAAACTTCCAGTTTTCCTTCAAGAACAGGAAGGTCAGAGGTCAAGTGTCCACATAAAGAGTGTGAGAATACAGATTCCATATGGACTTTTAATAGCGTAGCTCCAGAGTTCATCATCTTAATGCTATCTTATTAGCGGGTAGACTAAAGGAATTTCCCTGATAATTTATTTTTTTATTTTCTATATTTCCTCACTTTATTTGTGGCTGCATGAACGCACATAGAGGACTCAAAGGACTTTGTCTAGGTCGCTACCCATTGCCATTGCCCAACACTCCGATCAGTGGCGAATCAATATATTTATCCTGAAGATATTTGTGCACACATAAAGTTTGGTCTCTTTCTTCCTGTTTTCCAGCGTCACATAAATCTCTGATCACCAACTACCGACATCCACCTGCTTCCTGAAGTCAAAACATCGGAGAAAGACGAGGCGGCGGCTTCACGGCTCAGAGCAGTGCAACTTTAGCAGTGTGAGAATGGGGATTTCCAAAGAGCCGGAGACTGACGGCTTCACCTCAGGATGCCACGGCAACACAAAAGAGAAGCCAGGAAGAGAATATGCCGGTGAAGCAGCGAGCGCTGGAGGGTACGCTTAGAATAACCTTGTGATGTACCTGAGCCGGGGTTGACGGGTTCGCGTCCGGCCCCAGTTGCACACACACGAAGAAGGCACACACATATTTACACAAGCACCCAGGTATCACATATACAAGCATACAAACACGCAATAATGGGTGAACACAGTGCTGGAATCATGCGTAGGGAGTTCTGACATTCCTTCCTGCGCCCCGAAGCAACATCAGCTCCGTCTTTTTTTTCTGCTCCATCCTGACTCCATTATTATTTCACAGCATGACCTGAAGTCTGAACACGCTGTCCTCCCCCCTGGAACCACTGCTATGATGGGCTTATTGATGATTCACTCCACCAATAAATTGTTTAAGGGAACAGTTGAGTCTTTTGTCAGCACTCCTCAAGTGAACACAAACTTGTGAACTCAGGAGTGAAGAGCAGGAATTTTCACACATCAGTTGTGTCTCGAGTTATTTTTATTCCACCTCTGTCCTCATATCAGAAATGCTCCGTCTTAAGCACATGATGGAAACAGCTGGGTCATCAAATGCCTTAAATAATAGTTCATATATACTGTATCTCTAAAGTTTTAAAAATTCTTCTCTGGTGATGTGACGTTTCTGCAGAAATCTATATTTTCTGGATCAATCGGTTTCCTCTTTCTATTCATCAGAAACTCCGGACAAGTGTTTTTGCCGCAGCAATGTTTTTTTTTACCTTATTAAAGTGGCAAGATTTTACTGATGATCTGAGAAAAATGACATGAAATCAAAATCTAGCACTGACAACCATTTTAATGAGCTTAATATATTTATAAGGCAACTTATAAATATAGTTATGACAACAAAAAACTTATAGTCAAAAGTTAACAGTCAATATCAGTCATTGTTTGTCAGTGTTTACCCTTGAAAAAAGTAGTTTCACCACATCTCACAGATTTATTTTTTCCCACTAAAGGTTATGACTGAGTTGGTGCAGTCCAAAACCTGCAGGTGTTAAACGCGTCCATAAAATAACTTTCACCTCACCGGCAGTGAACCAGGACAACTTTAACAGGAAACAACTGTTTCCTCATTTCATGGAAAAATGTATAACAAATGAGAATAATTGACCGTAGTTTTATTATAATTTCACTCTCCCATACAGAATTTTCACAGATCTGATTCTATCTTCGTCACAATGAAATTCAGTGTGATTTACAGGTTCTTTTCTCACCATGCTTCATTTGTGCTGTTAGCCATGAGCCTTCTACAAATGAATTACAACGCTTTATTAACTTTATTATACATTAACTTCATTATTTATTTTCACGCTTTATTCAGTGTTTATTCATAATGCGTGGAATAATCGAAAGTGTACTGCGATCGTAATCAAGAATAAAGTATGAGCAGTTTTAACATCAAATGCGATGAAAACATAAACACAAACAGCTGCTCTCTTTTTACTACTTATTCATGAGGCTCCAAGAAAATCAACAAAATCTGTTTGACGGGCACTGGAGAGAGCAAAATAATACGACCCTGGATATTTACCGTCTTTGATTTCAAGGCTAAACATCAAAAAACTGATTTAACTACACAACTGAGACTGATTACGCATGAGGGGGGGAGAAACCATGAATGTGTTACACTCTCTGTTTATGTGTTCTGGTACGTGATGGACGTGAATGTAAATGTATGCAATGTGTGCACGTCTATGAATTTAACTGGTTTGATTAAATGACAAAACTCATTTGATTGCACTTCACAAAACTGATCATTGAAACAAATCACAGTTTTTCGACTCTTTGCTATTTAGACAATTCCAACGTTTCATTTTGATCTTATTCAGCTACAAAATGTTTGATTGTTGTTGGTTTTTTTTACATCCAATATTACAACACTACTGATGATGTGTGGTGACAGATTACGATCACGGATAAATGAAGATGACCAGAGTCAAAAGAAGACAGGAAGCAGATCTCCTGTGTCAAAATAAAAGCTTCATAATTTATTATACGCCTCTGCTCCTTGTCAGGTTAATGTGATCCATTTAAGATATTTAAATGCTGCTGGAAGGTGTAATAAGGCTCTTGATGAACATTATAAATATATCCTACATCCAGATGCTTCATAGTCCAGGTGTTGTACTTTCACAATCCTTTTGGTCCTTGAAGACACAAATTACACGGGTGACATTCAAGGCTAATAATTTTAAATACGTGTCGGTGCCTAAATGGCTGCAGGCTGTTTCTCTTTCTCTTTGTGTGTGTGTGTGTGTGTGTGTGTGTGTGTGTGTGTGTGTGCGTGTGTGTGTGTGTGTGTGTGTGTGTGTGTGTGTGTGTGTGTGTGTGTGTGTGTGTGTGTGTGTTCATCTAGACTCACTCATCTCCATGTATTCAGGCGTGAGGCCTTCAAAGGGGGCCAGGGCGTAGTCCAGCTTCCACTGCTGAGGAGGCCGTTCCTCCTTTCTCTCCTCCTCTGTCGACCCTTTATCCTTTATCGCACGCACCAACTTCTTCAACTTCCTGTGAGAAGACAGGAGGAGGATAAAGTGAGAAGAGGAAATAAAACATGTATATACGCTATAATCTGTGAGTTATAAAATAAACTCATGTAAAGAAGGCGTGCCTGATAAGTTAAAAAAAATCATCTAATTCCTTACAGGGATGGAAATCAATTGTCTGACATTGATTTTTGTGTTTGTTTGTGCTTGTTTATCTGTTCTAACATAAATCCTTTTAATTTGTCAGGTTATTAAACCCACAGAACTCCATCAATCAAGGATCAAACTATCCGATCAATAAAGAAAAATAACATCAAACACAAGTCAAGACATTAACTTTGTTCAAAAAAACTTTCATCAGAGTTAAATTTGGCTTAATTACTGCATTGTGGGAAATGTAGTTTTGGTCAAAACACACTCTTGACCTATTTATTTTTAGACACTCTGACCTTTTATGCTCTCGTGGGCCACATAAAATGGTCTGGCGGGCCACGTTTGGCCCCCGGGCCTTGAGTTTGACACATGTGAACTAGAGTATTGAAATGTTTGATTGCAACTCACACAGTATCGATGACGCATGTGTATCCTTCCTGTCTCAATTAAAGAAGGTGTGTCATTCTGGAAAACCCTGCACTCCATTCTAATAGCTGCATGAGGTCCCATTTGTCCCAATGACTCAACAATACTGTCCTGAGGGGTTCCTCATGGCAACAAATGCACATATGATTCAATAAGTTACATTTATGGAGCAGTCACTGATGAGTCCACGAACCTGAATCCTCTTTCTGTCCAATGTTTTCCTGATATGAAGAAAACAAGTGAAAACCTCTGCCGTCATCGTAAAGATTCCCCATAAAGCTGGACACCAGGTCACCCCACACTGCACAATGGGGTTCACAAATGTGGATGCTTTTTAGTAGATGAATATGAAGCAGATATGTTGACGGTATGTAGAAGATTATGGTGGTGCGTGCTCTGGCCCGCTGGGACACCCTGAAGAAAGTTGGGTGAAGCTGACCAGACAGGTCGGAGGGTCAAGTTATGCTCAGAGCAAACTTGACGCTGGAACCTGAAGTCAAACCTCTGTTATAAACTGACTTCTTGGATTTGCATGTAAAAGCTGAACGACCACACAAGATAAAACACCAGTGCACCGACATGTGAGGAATGTTACTAACAAGAAAGGGGAGGGGGGGTCTCTTTAAAGTGCCTGTGACTAAACATGTATGCATGTGGGTATGTATTTAAAGTGCACTGCTTCTACTATTGCACCTTTGATTATATTGTTTGTCCATTTTGCTATTTGCATTCCATTTCTTTAGAGCATAAAGCGAGTCTGAACGTGTTACTGACAGAGCAGAAGCAGAGGATCGTCTACTTACGGGATGCCGATTTCAAAGATGTTGTTCTGTATCAGCTGCTTTCCCAACATGATGATGCTGAGCTGGATGCACAGCTCAATGAGGCAGCCTCCCGGCGCACACTGGGGGGGACATCAGACTGTATTTGCAGACTTACTCATCACATCATATTATTTTATGCCAAATAGAAAGAAACTGGGATACACAGTTGTATGACAAACCTCTTCCATCCGATAATCATTAAAGACATAAACATAATTTCCAGGTCGACCAGCAAACCTGGAAAAAAAAAAAATACACAAATGCACAATGAGGACTGAGACTTTCACCCTGTTTACACCTGATATTGACAACCTCCAGATGTGTTAATGCAGATCAAAGCGCATTCTAATCACATTGCATGTGTGTGTGTGTGTGTGTGTGTGTGTGTGTGTGTGTGTGTGTGTGTGTGTGTGTGTGTGTGTGTGTGTGAGAGAGAGAGACAGATTTTTTTCTATCGATATAAGTTTTGTGATTTTTTTTTTTTTTTTACGCGAACAAGCAAATTGCAGGACTTACCGTCCCTTGAAGAAAGCTACATAAAAGATTGGTGCATATGCGTTCATGAACTTGAGCAAGAAGGCTTTCAGGATGAGACGCTCCTCGAAGTTGGTTTCTGTTTTAGGAATCTCTGCAAAAAAAAAAAAGGTAAAATAGGTCAAATTGACAAGTGTGAAGACAGCAAGAGAATAACGAACAAGTTGAAGCACATGAAGTCAAAAGTATTTATAGTAAATGAAATGTGGCCCATATTATATGTCATAAAGGGGTTTTGTGTATGTAGATCTATACGCCTGTTCTGAGGACGGTGGGAGTCGTCAAGTCAGTTGAGTTTTATGACTTGAATGATCACCTAAAACATTTTGATTATTTTTCTGATAAAGATGTTAAGGAGATTTGGTGGAGGTGATGGAATTCTATCACGTTAAGACTAAATAGATAATAATAGATAATAAAGTGATTGAATCCCCTGTAAGGACATTTTTGTATATTATACAATTAGTTATATTCCTAAGTTTATTTTTATTCCAATCTGTGACAAATTTTTAATTTAGTTCCTTTTCGATAATGTTTTGGTGTTATCTGGATAGATATCTAAAATATGGAATCAAGTGTGAAAAACATTTTGATTAAGACATTATTTTTACTTTACCTTGTATGGTTTATTTCTTTATGTATAGATATGCCTTTGATTTAAATTTAGTTTTGCTTTATGTCAAGATATTTCAAAAGTATTTATTAAATGTTTGCCACATATGCTATGAGACTGGGTGTATATGCCTGCTTAAAGCACCAGTCTGTAGATTTATAAGAATAAAAAACAGAAATTGAAAGTAATATTCAAAATAACGCATTTATTAATGAGCGAGTGTGTTTTTGCTACCTGTGTGAAAAAATCTTTGCGTTAATATTTAAAAAGTCTATTTCCTTTGACTCCATCATGAAGCTGATGAATGTTAGTTTTGAATAAATATGTCATAAATAAAGTTTAAAGAAATAAGGATGGACATAAAATTGCCAAATGATTAACTGACAAGTGATTTTGTACTAGAAATAATAAATATTATAAAAAGTCGAATCAGATTACACTTCTTTACCTTTATTGCTCAAGTTTAAATGACAATCCTAAAACTGGCATTATGACAAAGCCTTCAGTATAACGATAAAGCCACTAGGTGGTTCCATCAGAGTAAATGACTGCATGTGTTTCTGTACCGAACTCAGTCAGCCACAAAGCCACAGCGCCGTAGATTTCATCCAGGATCAGAATAACCACCAGATTGATGATGACTGCAGTGGCCGTCACTGTTACCCGGACGTTGGACTTGGTCTCCGGGTCGGGGCTCATCGCCATCAGGGCCGACACTGTTATGCGGTAGATGATGACGCCAAAAACGGCTGAAAATGTCAAGCCAAACTGAGAGCAGATGGAGAAAAAGGTAATAAATTAGTCATGACTTAAACATATTTGTCCAATACACACTGTGGAGAGGCTGCAATTAATATTGCAAAGAATACACCAATGTAGGTCACTCAGAACCATTTATGTAAAGTTCCTCTGTCATATGCAGGATAATTTTTTCTATTTAAAGTGCTTTCATTCCTTCATTCCTTTTAAAAAAAAAATGCATGGGAAAAATAAAATCATGAATCTTTTTCTTTATGTACAAACCATGAAGAGGATAGAGGAAACGTTGATGAAGTATCCAGGGAGACGGTCTTTCCAGGTCAGCTTCTCTATTGCAGCCTGACAGGAAGAACAGGGAGGGGGCCGGAGGCGGGAAACAAAAAAAGTTGGCTGTTACTCAAACAATGGTCAATGCTTCATCAATCTTTGGTGGGATAGTGATGATGCAAAACACTGAGCCGCCTACTCAGATCAGACATCACACACAAAACAAATGTCTTTACAAATTTCTTTCAAATGTTATGTGATAATAGTTGGTTAGTTAAAGAAGCAGCATCTGTATTTCACCGCCTCCACAGGAAATGTCATGACATCTCAACAGAGAGACATAAAGGAGCACAATAGCTCATTTCACCGTCAGCATCCTCGATTTAGAGATCAGCTCGGAACAAATGTTTTCATTTAATGGACTCTAACATGCCCAGACAAACCACAGCCAACGAGGCATCTGTCTTAGATCCTTCAGATCTGACTTGGAAAAATGTTAATAAGGAAGTTCTGAATTAGTGAAGGTATTTTTTGTAAAACAAACATTAAACAAACAGTAAAATATAGCAAATGGAGACATAAAAGTTTTTGTGTCACTTTGAAAAGTTGAACTGGGTTACCCCGCGTTGTGTTTTTCACTGATAATTTTCATGCTTGGTCTTAGATTATAATGTTCATTGAAAATACAGTTTAAATTCTCTTTCCGCATAGATTCAAGCAATTTTTGGGAGATCAGGATGGTATGGCGTTACAAAGGGGAGACAGAAAAAACGTTTCCTGACACTCTCTAACCTGCTGACCCCAACCTTGTAGATCCCACACGAGTGTGTTTGGTGTGACACCCTGACCCTAAAACCACCGGGGACGATAACCTACTGTTATCATGAAGACAAGCTTCTTCTCTCGTCTGTCTGTGGGCTGATGCTCACACACACACGCACGCACGCACACACACACACAGACACACACACACACACACACACACACACACACACAGACACACACACAACGAGACACACACACACAGACACACACGTGCGTATTAGCAACTCAACAGCACCATCTAGTGAATAATGTCGCACATTGCAGCCAGCAGTAAACACCACTTACTTGTCTGCCTTTAAATCCCATGAGAAATGGTATTCCCCCCCCAAAAACAAAAAAATAACAAAAAATTACAAAATAATTAAAAAACACTTAAATTATTAGCAGAAATAAGTGCTAACTGTATTGTAAGCCTTCATTTGCTGTCCCTTTTACTCTCATGTGTTCTGTGGTGATGGATTATTCTAGTCACAGTAATAAACAACATATGGAGCCATCATAGACATACAGTGGAAGTATCAGTGGTTAAGAGTTGAACTGACTCTGTCTACAACCTGTGATGATGATTCTATAGCATTAACAACTCCTGATGCTGCTTTTGTAACACAAAACAAATATAATAATTAAAACCCTGTTTCCAGAGTATTTAAGAGATGACTACTAAATAAAACCAAATAAAACAGTTAAAGAACAACTTGACTGAAATTTGCTTTATTTCATAGACACCTTGAAGAGTTTCTATAATTAATTACTATTACTAAAATAACAGTCAGGGTTGGGTTCAGATCATTTGTAATGTCTGTTGAGGAAATTACTAATAAATATTAATGTCTGTTGGCTAAAAATACTTCTCCCTACACTTCCACACGTAATAAAGTATATTTTTCACATCCATTATCACGGTCTGCAGGGAAATGAAGGAAAGATACATGTGAAGATGACATATTCCACCTGAATCCTCCATCATCAGTATCTAACATGACGTATTCTCCATTTGGATTATATCTGTTTGGATGTATGATATGGAGAAGATGGACAACATTTACAGTCACCATGAAATCCTCTTTCTGGAATACTGTGGAAAAATCCAAAAGATGAAAGGAACAACTATTTTTCATGGTTAAGAATGTGTATCTATTGGTATAACTAGTATTTATAGCAGCTACATGAGATGTGTGACACAACATGGACCATATGCTAAAGAACTATCTGACCCTTCACTTTTCCTCCTGCTGCTATTCATTCCACCTGAAGTCTGGGTGAATTTAAAATATTGTTTTGTTTTAAAATTAAATTACATTTTCAACTTTAATTTCTTTTCATTTGTTTTCCTTCTTATGCCGTTGTAAGTGCCTTTGAGATAAAGTGTTTCCCAAGCACCAGAACCTCCATGCCTGTTGCCTTTGCATCTCTACGATTAATCAAAGTAGACCGTTGCAGACACAAATACTTTTCCACGAATACTTTTCAATGAGAAAAGTGATTGTCATGTTGTGTCAGTCAGAAACAGAACAAGTCCAGGTGTCATCAAAGAGGGATTCATACATTTGTGTTGCTGTTTCTCTATTTCAGCCCCAAATGGACGAACAAACTTCAAGTGTTTGCAATCTGCAATCACAATGCTAGATCCCATGGGTGTGTGTGTGTGTGAGTGTGTGTAACACAGTTGGTTGGGGACAGCTACCAGAGAGACTGACAGCAGTAAATGGGTCGGTGTTATATTTGGTTTGTCACCTCCGTTGAGAAAAGCCCAATAAAGCCTCCACCATGTGACAGTCTCACTCATAGTCTTTCTTTTTCTGTGTCACTCGCCCCCTCTGTTCATCCTCCAGTCTCCATCTCTCCGTTTCTTCATCTCTGGGTGTCCGTAACCCATTTTCTCACAACGAATACACTTTTGAGGAATTGCTTTACATGATGTCACATGAGTCTGATTGGTAGAGACACAAATGTGGGACAAATCCCTCACTTCTAGGACTTGACCATAAGACTTCCATAAACCCATTTAGTGAAATATTTTTAAAAAAAATCTGAATAACACTCTAACAGTAAAAAAAAAAAAAGAATACATTTGTCAATGAAGGCATCAGTTCAGATTTTTAGTGAAAGATTTTTGTGTTTTAGACGACTCTGGTCTCAGAATGCAGTTAGGAAACACAGTACTGACACCCAAAAGAGGGATGTCATTGGTGTGAAGAAGAAATGACTGTACTAGTGTAGCTGATGACTTTCTGGACGGCCCTCGAAGTGCAAAAAAAATCCAGAATTACGGGTATTCCATAGGGATTGTCATATCTGCGTCAGCGGATAAAGCGGTGATAAGAAAAATGGATGGAAAACCTACATTTGGACAAGCAGGTGGAGTGATTCAAATTGTGTTCATGCTAAAGTTTCATGTCGACGCGAGTTACAACATGTACTTACTTTGAAAGCAGAGGAACGAGACACTAAATTAAATACCAGTTTATAAAAATGGAACTGGATGTTGACTCATTTTCAGTAGCCATGACATCTATGTGTGTGTGTGTGTGTGTGTGTGTGTGTGGGTCTATTTTCAGCCCTTTGGATGTGACTCAAATCATTAGCATCGACGGCTGTTTGTCAGTGTTGTCTAGACTTCAAAGTGCCAACAGCATCGCTGTAACTTTGGACACTAAATAGCCATGAACAAATACAGACGGGTCTGACTCTTCACAGTAGTCTGATTACATCAGAGGGGTACCAAGAGTAAAACACACTCATCATAAAATAAACACAAA